>NC_079368.1:18514855-18814855 GCF_021018895.1 Seriola aureovittata
GTTACTGACGAGAAGTGAAAATATGGTCTTGATTTCTGCTGCAGTTCTGGATTTATTTATTTTCATTTTCTTATTTATACTGCAGTTGTCTGCTGGTACTGACACTGCTGACTGTTTTCAGTGTGAAAATGTGCAATCAAAGCAAAAAAAAACAAACAAAAAAAAACAGTTACAAAGGACTGAATGGAGAACATGGTTTGTTATGTTTAAGTATCATTTCATCTGTATCGTGCCTGGATCCCATTTTCAGGTTCAGGAAACAACATGTTTTGTGTTTTTTTTGTGACTGGTATAAATACAGATATATGGTTATTCTCCTATTTGCAACCACGACAAGACGTCTTAGCATGCACAATTGAAACCTGTTGAAATAAATGACAATGGAGACAAAAAAACAAACAAAAAAAACAAACAAATGAAGATAACGCTGAGGCAAAAAAAAAGAAGAAAGAAACCGGACAAAAAGCACCATGTGTCTGGGAGGTGTGATATACCACAAAGGGTAGAACAGAAAGAGCCTGGGCGCTCTCCCTGCAGATCTGCCCAGCTTGTGTGGCACTTAACATCGTCGTCTTTGTATACAGAGCTTATAACAGTCATGCAAAGGGCACAGTATTATTCTAACAAGGCGCGAGAGAGAGAGAGAGAGAGAGAGAGAGAGAGAGAGAGAGAGAGAGAGAGAGAGAGAGAGAGAGAGAGAGAGAGAGAGAGAGATCAACAGAGACCTAAGAGAAAAAAAAAAAAAGACAGAAAGAAGACACGAAACAGGACGAAAAGGGAGGCACAATAACTCTTCCAGACGAAACGAGTGTGTTCTGTGTGAATTCTTATTCCTGACGCAGCAGCCCCCCCCCCCAATATGAAAAATATCAGACTGTACATACAGACTTGTGTGGAATAAACTGACTTTTGCTTTAGTTTCTCACGGCTAAGGCAGAAATTGACGGTGAAACTTCCCGACGCACCTTGTAACTTGGTGCATTTACACACAAACTGACATCTTACTGAAGCCAATGAGAAATGAAAACGGGCGTTTCTTTTTCAATGTTTTTAATAATAAGAAAAAAAAGGTTATAAATTCATTTGATTCCCCTTCTATCGTCACTCTTGGCATTAAAATATCTTAAGACTCTTTATATATATTTATATGTATATGTATATATTTGCATTTGGGCCTTCTGTGTGAGTGTTTTAAGGATTTAAATACAAGGTCGTTGATAAAATATTGATCCTCGTCAACACCAAAAGTGATGGCTTGTGGCCTGCAAAGTCTCTGGATGATTATGTGATTTCATTGCATAAATCAGTTAATTTCATTTGGGTTTTTTCCTTTCTTCCAAAGACATAAAGAGAGAAAAAAGAGAAGAGATATCCCTTGTAACAGTGCAACTAAGGTTAGAAAATTCAAAAGACCTTTTGTTTTTAATGATTCTTAGAAGTAATATACTGTTGTTTGTGCAATGTAGGCAGAGTTATAACCACGACAGTTGCACCAAAAAAGAAACCACAACAGCGAGTCTATCACTGACATCAAAATGTCTTGAATAGGATTAGCCAGAGCCACACGCCTTTGAGACACACAAAAAATTGTTTATCTTGGCTTCAAACACAAAAAACCACCCCCAAAACTGTAAAAGCTGTGATGTGACACCCCCCCTACTCTTCACCTCCGAGGGGAGAGAGAGAGAGAGAGAGAGAGAGAGGGAGAGGGAGAGAGAGAAAAAAGAAAAAGAAAAAGGGACAGAGAAGGATTGATTGATTGATTGATTCCTGACGCCATTCCTGAGCAAAGTGGACTTGACGAGTGAGACCCAAGGAATCCAGGTGATGTGGACAATAGGAGAGGGGGAAAAAAACAAAAGCAAAAACAAAACAAAAGTCACAGCAACAGTGTGGAGGCGGGGAGGAGCAGTGGCAACGCAGAAGCCAGTCCACAGAGCAATCTGGAGGGAGAAGAAACAGTGACGTGTGTGAAGAGCTATTTAATGTCAGTCATTGATATAGTGACAGTTACAACGAGACTGAGTGCAACCCTGATCAATATCACTAATTAAACATCTTGTGCACTTAATACACTGTTATCTGTTTTTATCCAAAGACACTTAATTTGAAAAACAGAAATGTTTGACTAATTAAACTGCGATCAAAAGTTCATATTTAAGACCCAATGGCAACAAAAGTCAGTACGAGCTTCATTAGTGAGATTCCATTCAATTATTTATTTTAATGTTTTGCACATTGGTCTTTATTTTTGAGGACAGATTTGATCCTCCTGCTCTGCCGTTCTTTACAGAAGATTCTTTTCAGCTGCTCTTGTTTCCACTTTAAAAATTACTCCACAAGGTGAATTATTGGATTCAAATCAGGGGATCTACCTGACCATTTCATAGTTTTCACTTTTTTTCCTCCTTTAAAAACTCTTTGATCTTTGTCGTCTTTTCATTTGGTATTTGGGTTTAAAAACGTTAATTCATAGTCCTCTCTCCTACACCTGTGACCACTGCAACACAGGTGTTCTCACTTCTGTTGCAATGAGGTTGTAGCTTGGGAACCGCATTTTCAATGTAGTCTATCTAACCCGTCGGTTTGTATTATACATAAGATCAAATGTTCAACACGTCAAGTTAAATACAATTATCTTAAGATGCAACGATTTTGTATCACTTAAAAGATCACTGTGTAGGGCGTAGGGGGATCTATTGACAGAAGCTGAATATAATATTCATAATTATGATTTCATTAGTGTATAATCACCTGAAACTAAGAACTGTTGTGTTCTCGTTAGCTTCGAATGAGCAGGACCTCTTCCACAGAGCCTGACACGTTAGAGCGTCATGTTTCTACAGTAGCCCAGGACGGACGGAGGGTCTTCAACGTATTCACGTTCCCTGACGGCCACCGCAGCTTCTTCCACATGCTTAGAAAAGGAGTGGCGACGTAATCGAGTGTTCAGTTGTTTGCAATCTGCAACCTCACCACTAGATGCCACTAAATCCTTCACACTGGTCCTTAAGGACTTTGCACTGGGGCGTACTCAGTTTTGTTGTATACTGTATACACAATATGTTTTGTTTTGCAGCTGATAATCATTAGAATATAGATAGTTTATGAGAGATTTTACATTTGCTTTGGGACAAATTCAAATTCAAAACTGTGAATTTTGCTGTTGTGTCTGGATGGAAACTGAATATCACTCTTGCATGTTTTCTGTTTCCTGTCCAATATTCAAAATAAGCAAAATACAAAACAAAACCCGAACCCTTTTTTGTGCAGTGTCATGCAATCCAGTACAACAGCTCAGCCACACATTGTATCTGTGTGAAGCTTGTAACATTCAGCTTTTGTTCAAGTCCGTCAAGAGGCGTTTATTCAGCTATATGTTTATTACTGAGGAAACATCACTGCAACTTAACAAAAAATCTTATTTACATTTTTTTTAATTAAACCAATTAATACTTGTAAAAGTGAGCAATTATTAAACACATATAATATTATCTTATAATTATCTTATCTAATAAACCTCCCATTAACTTTGGCTTCTGCTTTGATCCCATTAATGAGACATTTATCAACTCACCTGGATTATATTAATTAACATGTTATTGCAGCTGCAACCTCTTTAATAATTTATGAAGTTACAGCTCCGTTAACAAGAGTTACAGATACTGAGGTAAGTTATTATGAATCATAATTTATGATGACGTGCAGAATACACTTTAAAGAGAGCGGTCTGATTTACTTGGTGCTGCTCTAATTCAGTCCCTTCCAGCGGACTCATGTTATGCATCACAATGCAGCAGCCAGCAAACACAGCAATTACATACGCTGAGACAAAAGCAGATGAGAGGCTGATAGTTATTATCACAACAAGGGTCGTGTGAGGGAGCAGCTGCTGTTTCGCAGTGATCAGGAGGGAACGTGTGTGATATATTTAACAGTATTTGTTTTCGAAAGGTTTTGACCAGTATTGATTGTTCTGACCTACAGTATAGTATAAAAAATTATCACTACAGAATAGTGATATTTTGTGTTTTCATTCAATATTTTAACCCTCCGCTCTCTCCGAAACTGCATTAAGAATCTTCACTTACAATCAGATGAATATGTTTCTTATAGGATTTATATTCGTCTAACAGCACGCTAACTCAGAGCAGCTAATTATACTTAGTATAAAGGCAGGGAAACTGCTCATCCCTTGAATAAAGAATTACAATGCAAAAACATTACTATGGTAGAGACTCCGATTATTTAGCGCAATCCCAGGGCAGATTACTGTGTCAAAAATGTCAATCTGATCATTTCGGACGTAAAATTATAAAAACAAAAAACACAAAAACACTACTTGCTAGTGGTCACTCACAGACAGTTTGAGAAACACTAAATTTTAAACATGAACTTGATTTTAACAAATTTAGTAAATAAGATTATGACATTGGAAGTCAGCTTTCTGTACTTGACACAGCTCAGATGGTAGAAAACAAACAAAACAGCATTGAGGTACAATCTGTCTCTCTAAACAAACTGAACAACTGAGTCCATTCTGAAATAAAACATGGTGGTTTGGTGGAAATCCTCCAAATCAAGGATATTCGTGTGTTTAACATTCAAGTGCCATAAAACTGTGTCACATACATTTTTTATCGTTTAAATTTCCTGTCAGTTTCTAAAGGAAACAAGTCACCTCAGGGCTTACATTTATCTTTGGATATGTTGTTCTCAAAGCTAGAGGTCAGTCCTGCCTCCAGAGGCTCAGCTACAACTTAAAATATCTGAATACAGGCACCTGTTTCAGGTTTTGCTTTGAATACAAACAGACAGCGATAACACAGAATTATACTTGTTGGTGTACCTTTAAACTGCCAGTTCACATAGACAATGTTTTAAAGTGGTGTTGCCCTTGTGAAGTACCTCTGCTTCACACTCTACACAAGCTAAATTTAAATCTGTATCTGTGAGGTCCTTACTTCAGCTCTTAAGTGTTGTTGTCAAATTTAAGATTAGAATTTAAAGCTGCAAAAACACCATTAACTTGGAACATTATAGTGTAAAGTAGTTTTCATGATGGACTCTCAACTCCTCTGTGTTTTTAAAGCAGCGGAGGCAGGAACATCTGACTATGACGCGGATCTCCCTGATCTTTCCGACCTTGGAAACTCTGTTTCAAAACGTCGGTACTGGTAACGGCGATATTGTTCCGTACCTGCAGCTCTGAACACCGTCCCTCTCCGGGTTTATGTTGGTGTTCAGGTTCGAGACTGTGGACTGCAGTGATGAGGACTTACCTGTGCGAGATGTTAGGACCTAAAGCCGGGTTGGAAACGCGCAGTTTCTTCAAAGATGAGCTCCTTCAGTGTCTCTTTGGGTAGGTCGTCCAGCTCCATGTCAAACTTAAACGGAGCCTCAGCAACAGGCTGCACGGGGCGGCAGAGAAGACGTGGACGTAAACGTACAGTGGAGACTTGAGCTTGATCACCACTAAAACAATCTGTTCTGAACTGAACCGTTCAGAGATTCCTTTGTAACATTAGAAAGTATAAAACATGACAACAGGCCTGTTTAGCACAAGCTGACATGTAACAGGCCAACGTCACCGTCTCACCTCATCTGTGGGGTCGTAATATTGCTCCAGGTAAGGGTGCGCCAGGGCCTCCTCCACCTCGATCCTCTTGTGAGGGTTAAAGGTCAACATCTTGTCCAACAGGTCCAGAGCTTCAGCACAAAAAACACAACAGCAAGAATGTGAATACTGACAAATTACTGATTTGAAATCTAATATTCCTGCAAGATACCAAACTATTAGGGATTAAATCTACATATTTTTAGTTGCACCTCCCTCCTGTCCAAGCTTCACTCTCACTAGAATTCAAAGCATTTGACTCAACGATGTTTTAATGTGAGTGAAGCTTGAGGATAAAACAATAAATTCTTATTCATATTCACCCATTTCCTTCATCACTTGGAATGTCCCTATCCTTTCCTACATTCTTTCCCTGTTGGCCTGTGGATATAAAGTGATATTTTGTGCAGGAATTCCCTCAGGAAGTTGGTTAGCAGAGGTGACCCCTCCCCTGTCTGCAGCCTGCAGAGCTCACACAGTTCAATTTGAGACTTTAAGAGTTTTATTTAATACCACATGAAATTAAATCTAATGCTTTTTTCACAATCATACTGGCCAGAATGTCCAAGTATGATGGGGACAATAAGGTCGAGAATTATATCACATTTGATCAGTTCTTCACAGCAGTGTATAACAATGATTTCTAATGATATAATTAATTAAATGAATGTGTCCTGGACCAAGATATGTGGCAAAAAAATGGATGGAAGGATTAATCAGTTAAAATGATATGTGGATATGTTAATTTAAGTTTTGCTAACATCAACCTTTTCCCATTATGAGCCGATACTGACTGAAACTCTGTGTGCACAACCCACCGCTGCAGCAATCCCACCTTTAGGTTACAGGTGTTTAACGTCTCTTGACAGAGCACAGTCACTTACAAAAACATTTTATATCCGACGTTAAGACTTTTCGAGGCCTGCAGATAGGTTGAGTATCACCTCAGAAACTTTCATGATGATCTACAAATAAGCAGGAATTGTGTTGCTGTCCAGGCTTCTGACCTTTTGGATCAGCGTTGGGGAAGAGGCGGTTCCACGGCACTTTGCAGCGCAAAGGCAGCGACAACAGATAGTTCCTGGCCTTAATGTTGATGATGCAGTTGAGATCCTCCTGAGAGGGAGAACCCAGGATCCCTGAGGGACAAAGAAGAAATACTTTCTGAGTGCACAGCTCTAAATGAAAGACACTAATTCTCAAGAAGTTCTTGAGTTATGTGAGGACGTTTTGTTGAGCAAAAATTACAACAGAAAAAAAAGACAGATGAGAGAAGCAATATGTGGTCTAGCACCAAGACACAAAAAGTACAACTTGTTAAATGCACATTAACAGCTACAGTATCTATGGACTGGAACCAGGAAGCTGCTGCTACTGACAGAGAGTGTGAAATTTTAACTCAAGTCGAAAGTTGTCAAACTTTTATGCAAACTACACTGACACTGCATTTGTCTCAACTTAAAGTAAAACATGAAGTTGTTAAAATATGCCACAACTATTGTGATATACTTATTTTAAATATCTATTATCCAGATTAGCTGATTTTTACCATTAAGCTACATAAACACTATCATTTCAAAGTAAATAACTATATCTAATAGCAAACACTCAACTAATATCAGTGATTCAGAATATAATTATAATTATGGAAAAAATAATGTATTCTGCTTTTACAATGAATAAATTGAGAATGACTGGAATAAACCTGTACTTTTTGTGAAAATATATTGTTCTTATTTAAAAACACCCGTTCACATCAACGACACAAATGATGGCAGGTTTGATAATAAAAAGTTCAGGTGTTTGTTACTTTGAGCTTTAACACAAATGACACCGGACTGAATGTTATGTTTTGATAATTTATTAATCGTTTAAGTCTCTTAAAACGCAGAAGGAGTGATGGTATCACATCTTCAAATACAAGGATCGCTGTTTTTCAGAGTCCTACACCTACAGCAACCCTGACCATACTTTATAGTAAACATTAATTGATTAATTGAGAAAATGATCTGCAGATTAAACTAACAAATTGACATTTTGACTAATAAATGTCAAAAAACGATTGAAGCTGATTAATTAAAGGATAGTACTACAATACCAGTGACAGAATAATTACCCAAAATGTGGTTAAGCTGATCCAAGTAGTGCTTCCCAGGAAAGATTGGCCTGTTGGACAACATCTCAGCCAGGATGCAACCTACTGACCAGATGTCTATGGACTTGGTGTAGCCCTGAGAGGGAGGGGCAGAAAGACACAGTCATGACCACAGTGTATATAAAGTCAATTTAATATAAATTGGTGGACATTAACAAAGAATGAGATGAATGCAAACAGGATTAAGTAACATTATTAAGTAGCAGGAACAATAAAGCCTTTATTCTGGTGTTAGTGTCTCACTCTTCTAACTGTTAAACTGTGTTCGATTATCTGCAGGATTCAAAGCTAAAGTTAAGATTTAAATTAAAAATGTAGGAGCATTGTAATGTAACCTGATATCAAATACAAGACACATCTAACATACAGGTGCAGCGTGTTTTTCTTGTTTGTATTCTCTGACGTGACGATAAACAAGAGAAACACACTGCGCCTGTATAGTCCACGTTTCCCCAACATTAAATTAAAATACAGGACTGAGGAGTGAACCAAAAACAGATCAGATCGTCCTCGTGTGAAAATACTCGAGTGGCAAAACAAACAAAGAAACAAAAACAAGCGTTTTCAACTCATCCTTTCATCCCCGACTGTTGACATGTCAACACGTCACGGCAGGTGAGGGCGCTCACCTTGGAGTTGAGCATGATCTCAGGTGCTCGGTACCAACGAGTGGCTACATACTCTGTGAGGAAACCAGTGTGATCGTGGTCGGGATCGGCCACACGAGCCAAACCGAAGTCACAGATCTGCAGAGAGGTGAGAGACGACACAGTGAACGGCTGCAACACTAGAGGACACGTGATCAGGTTTGTATTTGTCATGATAATATTGATCTTTAATGTATCAGTTTTCATGCTTTCCTCCTCAAACGTGAGGGTCAGTAACGCATGTAATGAAATGTGTGTTTTAGCATTGCGTAAGTTAACTAATCCTTTTTTATTAATAACAATACTTCACAGACAGAAAATAGTGCAATGCAGTGTTTCCTTGGAAGTATTTAGAGCATTATAGGACACCAAAATAAAAAGGTCTTTCTGCAACAAGGAAGACTAGATTTGGGAAATCTGTTTGAGACACTACCTTGAGATCACAGGTGGTGTTGAGCAGAAGGTTGGAAGGCTTCAGGTCGCGGTGCAGGACGTTGGCAGAGTGGATGTACTTGAGCCCTCGTAGGATCTGGTAGAGGAAGTAGCAGATGTGGTCGTTGCTCAGGTGCTGAGTCTTCAGGAGCTTGTACAGGTCTGTCTCCATGAGATCCTGGACAATATATCTGCACAGTTCCGAGTTAAAGAGCTCTTTTGACTTTAATATAGCGTAAACCACATTCCTAATAATATAGAGGCAATTTACAGGAAGCAATACAGAACTTAATCCTGTCCAGATTAGTCAACAAAGTCATAATCCATTATTTTCTGTTTATTTTTACAATGAGGACTGAATATAAGCTCCACTGAGAGGATGAAAAACCTTGTGCACAGCTGCATTTAATAAGATATCATCTATCAAATCATTACTAGCAAACTGAAGACATCGACATGAACTCTGAGAACTTGTGAGTGCTATTTTTATTTTTATTTTTTACCATTTTACAGACTAATAAACTATATATAAAATAAACTGAAGAATGATCGATAATGAAACTAATCGTTATTATGTGCCGGCAAATTTTTCAGTTAACAATAATATTGATTTTTGGTGATATTGCCCAGTTCCTGTATACAAACTGTATTTATGTTTCCTGGTGCAGGCAAAGACAATGAAAAACCTTGCATCATGCAGCTCAGACATTTTGATTTTGTTGTTGTTGTTGATGATGATGATGATGATGATGATGATGATGAGTATTTTGGGTAACTTCTCAATTCAGTACAATATCAAAGTCCCGGAGTTGTCAATGTGGTTAAATGAGTTGATGTTCTTATAGCAACAACATACTAATGTTGTATCTACAACTTCCCTAAATAAGCTCTTTCACCACAAGTTGTTTAACAAGGACCCAGAAGCTCATTTCTGTGAAAGAAAGATTTCTACCTGCAGAGGTTTTTGTTTCGGTGTTTGGATGAATGCTGTGTTATGTGGCATGCAGGAAGCTATAAGCTGAGGAGCTGTGTCCGTTTTGTTTTAGGTAAGACATTGTGTAAAACTGCATTATGACAGTGACTATGGACCCGAGCACTTTGCTACTGTTGCTGCTGGGCTACAGTGAAGAGCGTCTCTGCCAAATATACGATGACAGGTGGCTATTATGCAATAAAATACAACTGAAAACCCCTATTCAACTACAAACACTGGAGACTAAGACAAACCTCACTGATAAAACAAAGAAATCATTTCAAACTCCTGCATTAGAAACTTGAGGAAAACTGTCAAATACGAATATCTTAACACACTGTCAACTTCAAATATAAATGCCATCAAGCCCCAACCTGAAGGTTATAAATTCAGCTGCAGGCACATGACACACTTTACAACCTGTATGTGAAAGGATACACGTCCTTCATCTGGTCGATGGTCGGTGTGCGGATAATGTCATTGATTCCGATGATGTTCTCATGTTTGAAGCGCAGAAGGATTTTGATCTCTCTCAGGGTGCGCTGACAGTACGTCTGGTGCTCAAAAGGGCTGATCTTCTTAATGGCCACACGGATCTTGTTGTCCCGGTCATAGGCAGAGCTGAATTAAAAAACAAAAAGCCAGCAATTAGAAACCACTGGAGAAGGAACAAGACATTATTCAGACTTGTCTGAAAAACTTCACTGAAAAGATAACTTTGGGATTTTTTTTTAACCAGGTCCTTATTTTTTTGTTTTAGGATGTAAATGATTGATAAAAATCTTTAGAATCGGAGCAGTATTGAGGGAGAACGCTACACCCAGCAACTGCAGCAGCTGACCAGCAACCCACATGATTCAATAGGTAAAATTACTGCTTTTGTCAGTCAAGTCTGTTAGTGGTGGAACGGCTGTTTCTGGTTAAACAAAAAAGTATGTGTATAGGAATCCTATCCATAATGTTGACAGACACTTGTAATAAGTTTTACATGCAGTTTGAGCGGGGTCATAACATTTGATTAATCACCTGATCGATCAACAAACTGACTCCTAGAGTTCTGGCATGACAGTCCAATTTTACACTCTGTGGACAGTCAACTGATCCAAACATTGTGAGGATACAAGTTGCAGGTTCTGGTTATGCTGAAACGCAGATTAAAATGTGTAGAGTGAGTTTACACAAGTTACAAGATTAATAGAAATCCGCCAAGTCAGTCGGTTGTCCCCCCCTGTTTCAAATTAAAAGCCCTCTGCATAGTCGAGTAATTATGATTTCAGATGCTGATTCAAATGCTGTTTCCGTCCTGTGGTTTACCAGTGGAAAGCTCTGAATGTGATGTAGTAACAGCAGGAAATGTATGCATAAGCAATAGCATTAGCACAGTGAGGCTGCTGCAAGTATCTGTCAGATAAAAGAAGATAATGGCCACAGCCGTTTGGTTTAGCTCGATGACACACAGCTCAGTTGAGTTCACAGATCATCACTGCTTGGTTTCAGGTCTATAATACGGCAGGTCAGAGTGATTGTGCCCTGCTGAGAGGATGCGGTGAAATTGCATATGATCACGCAATGCCACAGCTCTTCACAACTTCACTACTTTAAATTTAGTTATTAATAAATTGCCAAACTCCAGGATTTTAATGACCAGAGTTGCATGAATTTGGCACTTCTGTATGTACACGCTACACAGCCTCGCAAACGAAACATGTCACTGTGTGCAAAGTGTGTTCGCTAATTTTCCTTTCAACATTGCCCATAATGTAACAATTCATATGACGGAGTGAGTGTGAATGTAAGCAGGCAGCTCAGCCCCATTCTGCTCTACTGGCATCTGAAATCCAATAAAGAAAAGTGCAATGTAAACAGGAAATGATGAAGCATGTTTGCATGCATGGGGTTCCTGGGTCTGGCAGATCTCACAATAAAGCCAGACCCAGAGAAGGGTCAATAAGTTAATGCACAAAGCTTAGAAGGAATGTGCCTTTCATATCACGCATAACTTCACAACAGAGGTGATTTACTGTCAATGTCTGGTTTTTCAAAGTGAGAGAGACTGGTGTCAAATATAGTGCTAAAATGATTTTTTTTCTCATAATGCAAGTGTTGGATATAAAAAGAAAAAATCTGATGGTTTACTAACAATATTCAGACTCAAAAAATACATATTTGCTCTTAATACTCACTAAATCTTTCATGAGGAGACATGTCGGCCATTAGCTAGAAAAAGTTGAGATGAGATGTAAACAGGAAAAAAATACCAGCATAAAGACATAAAGGGGAGAAAAATGTGCTGTAAATCAGGAAAGGTTTTTGCCTGCAGGTCTTTTCTTTATAGAGGTGAAGCATCATCAAGTGCTAAAATGTTCCCTACAATCCTTTGAGAGCACTGTGTTTTGTTTACTCTGCATGTTTTAAATTGATTGACATTGTGCTACCATGTCTCTAGCGGCCAGCAGGTTCAGGTGTGTTTTGAGGGTTAGGACACATTATGACAATAATCATGATTCCGAGCAAAATGATATTAAAAAAAAAGAAAACCAACAAAAAGTTATTGTTATAAAAAATGTGTAAAAAAAAAAAAAAAAAATGTCTGACTGATTGTCCGAGTGCGTCTATACCCAGAGGGCTAATTGTTCACTTCCACTTTAAAATCTTGGCGCTGCCTGTAATGAGACACCTCCTCCACACTATAGAAATCATTCCAGGTACAGACATGTCTACACACTGTTGAATTTCAGGCTCTTTCCACTCGCTGTTTCAACTTTCTCATGCTCCCTCAGCCTGAGATATTTTCAATTCCCACACTATGGTATAAACCTGCAGCTTGCACGCCAACTTTAACTCCAAAAACCTGTTGTGTCAGTATTGTTTCCCAAAAAAATGAAACAAGAATCAAAAGATGTATGGGTGTTGCCTTCAAATTCGGCAACTTAATACGTTCATATAATTTGGGGTTTTTTGTATGGTTACAGAAATCCACCTATTTTCAAGTCTGTCACAAGAAATGACAATTTCTATTCTGCTTCTGGATTCACAAACTGGCCAGACGTCTTCAGTGCACAGGAAATGACACATCAAAACCAAGTCCAACTGTTCAACCACCGCCAACAAATGCAAATGACTGTTGCCAGCTTCCCAAGACTTTCTGGATCTCTACCTCAATCTGTTGCAACTTTGCTGCCATCTTAAAAACCAAAATTGCTTAACACAGCTGTAACTGCAGGATGACAAATTGAGAAAACTTGCATTATTAATGGTTTCCTTAAGTTCTCCAGATTCATCATTTACATGCATGGCCTTATTTCTGCACATTACAAACAACAGAAATGACTGAACAGCACCCACACAGTATGACAAAATAAGAAAATGAGTTGCTATAGTGATGAAGGGTGTAGGGAATGAAATGTAAACACAAGTGTGCCAGCCTTCTGCGAGGGAAATATGAGTGACCTTCCTTTCCACTTGTGTGAGAGGAGAGGGAGAGGGAGAGGGAGTGTGTGTGTGTGTGTGTGTGTGTGTGTGTGTGTGTGTGGGAGTGTGTGTGCGTGTGTGTGGGAGGAAACAGTTCTCCATGTAACTGCTCTACACCAGTAGATACCCTCATGTATTCAAAGCTGAAGTCTGATCCAGGACAGAGCCAGTTTGGCACAGACATACTGTATCCTCACAGTCAATGGTGCAGCCTCCACCAGCATTTGACACAGCACAATATTTTCTCACGCATGATATAAAGTCACAAAGAAAATGTCTTTACAATGCTATGCCATCTCCAAGTGTATGAGAACAAATTCGCAATTTGGCAAAAAATTCTTCATATAGATCAAATACAAACACTCTGCTGTCGGTTTATTAGCTCCACCTAGCTAAAACTAATGCAGTCTGACAGTAATCATATTCAGTTTCTATTGAAATTGAGAATGTAGGACAAAAATAAGTATTCAAACTATAATAATGTGTTGGAATGAAAAAACATCAGCCTATAATGGGTTATACTCTTTGTTAGCCAAAGTGATGGTGTCTTTAGGTTCCTGGGGAAATGTTAACAGGCAGTTTTTATTGTGTTATTACAGACCTTTTTTCCAACTGTTAAACTATTAACCCTATGATTCAAAATAATGATTAAAAAATTCAAAATAATTCACAGGTGAATGATAGCTGGAGCCATATTCATAACCCATTCATCAATTTAACAACACATGTAATTTAAAAATGAGTGTTGTGTAACTGTCTCATTTGCTGCAGAATCCTCACACACACAAGTCGTTGGTACGGGAGGTAATGAAAAGGACGTCAGTGGCTCCGTTTAGTGCAGAGAGAAGTGAGGACAATCTTTGTTCACACTACATTTCACCATGTTTACTGAGGCAAGCCCTTCAGTTCCTTGTTAGTTTGTCCAGACATGTAACACAAGGAACGTTTTGAGGAAGTACAAAGTACACCGAGTTGAGTGTGTAGTATCAGTGTACTGGGAGAGTCTCAGCCTTATCACTGGACTTTCATTTGTGAGGCTGCTGCTCTCCGGGACTCAGGACTTTTGAAATAAAAGCGATGACTTTGATCGTGGTTTCGTTACTGATGTAAATTTCTGGCTGAACACTCACATTCAGCTGACAGCGGCACCCGTCTTACACAGCCGACTGTAATGCCCCCGTGTGAGGAAGCAGGCAAAGGACTACTTATGTTTTGTTGCTATACTTAAGAGGTTGCATGCAACACACTGATGCTTGGACGAAGGTAGAGATTAACCAATTAGTCAAATCAGGAGAAAATGAATCCACCAAAAACAAGCAGAAATGCCCAAAATTCACTGCTTCCGCCTCTTCAAATGTGAATACTTTTTGTAACAAGCGCAAGAATTTTGGCTGCACACAACAAGTTATCTGTAGATGTTAACTTATTAACTTGTTGGGGCCAGATTTGCATGATAAATAAAAAGCTACACTATTACAAAAAAAGGTGTATAGTCCTGTCTTCTGACCTCTTGGTAACTTCAGATAAATTACTTGCAAAAATCAGTGTCCTCCAGCGCTCCAACTGACAAGTATTTTCATTATCGATTAATGTGCAGAATATTTTCTAGACTTATCGATCATTTGTTTTGTCTAGAAAATGTCAGAAAAAGTGAAAAGTGGCTGTTGGAATTAGCAACAGCCCAAGGTCCCGCCTTCACATGTGAAACAATTATCTGTCAATCGACTAATCAGCTGTAGTATCTTTTAATTTGCTTCTGAAACATTTTCATTGACGTGTTCAGTAACTTCTTTTGAATTGCATTTTGTCTTGTATATTACTTCTGAAATTATACTTTTATAGTAAGCCTTTTTACAACCTTTTCTAAACTTATCTGCATGTGTGTGCTACATTTAAGTTTTATAGCAAGGTTGGTTTGGTTTATGTTCCAAAATTAATTTGGGATATGTATGTTTTTCTTTTCTTTATGCATTTTGTTTTTCTAAAGTCCTTTGTACTTTGGTTTATTCATGTAGCACTTATCATCATTATTATCATTATTATTATTATTATATTGTAAATCTAGCTATAGAAACCCTATGTCACACTTTTGAAGGCACCTTTAGTAAATGTATTAGTGTCACAGATTGTAATTTAAATGACATACTTTCAGTGATAAAGATGCTCTGATGAAGAGAGCTGTACTGTGGTCTCTTCTGTGCATATTGAACAGAATATACTGAGATTACTTCCCTGTTTCCTCTGCTTCTGCACTGTTTTCTGAGCATGCTAAGGAGCGTGGAGGGGGGGCAGGGGGGAGTGAAGAAAGAGAGGAGGGGGGCTCTGTTTCCAAGGAGATGGAAATACAAGGCTTGACACTGCAGCCGCTGTGTTATGCAATAGGGCTGTTACCATGACAGTGTTCACGGGGTTGGGTTGAAGGAAGAAGGGGAAAAACTCACTGTGCTTTAGGGCAACATGTACAGAGAAAGAGCAGATATGACGTCCATGCACCAACTAGACAGACATCGCACAGTCCAATGGTTTGCGAAGAAATCAGAGTGTCAGGTTAGAAGGACAGGCTTCAAACAACACACTAGTGTGCAGTAAGGCTGTTTGTCTGTTGCATTAAGCAGTGGTACTGCAGGATTAGAGGCTCTCTGCATTTTGCTGTTTCAGGATTTCTGCAGGGTTCACAAAGTCAAATTTAAGATTTTTTTTTTTCACAACAGTATATAATTAATTTATCATGCAAATCACATCCACAAACAATTTTCCAGACAGTGTTTGCTTGTTTTGTCTGAGAGCAGCCCAAGACATTCAGTTTAATACCATGCAAGACAAAGAAATCAGCACATTCTCACAATTGAGGACTTAAAATCCAAATATTAGGTATTTTTATTTTTTTAAAAAATTACCTACAAGGTTGAATGATTGAAATGTGCATGAAATGAAAATATATTAATATTTATTTAATATCTAATTGAATATTTAATATTCAATTAGATGGGTCAATTGTCAGAAAACGTATCTACAACATCTAGTTGCTGTCACTTTTTATTCTAAATTCGAACATTCATTCGAATGTTGGGGGAATACAATCGAATATTTGACAGTTTACAGTCTAGTCATCCAGCAAAGGATGCTCTTAAATTACACTGTCGGCTTGATCTATGGCCAATCAAGCTAGTAATGTTGCGTTGTTTGCTACGACAATAGAGGACACTAGCGAGCAAAGCTGTCCTGAGCAAGACAATCACAACTTTGTCGACTCTGTATAAAGCAGCCGTCGTAACATTCAACAACAAATCTGCCCACAAAGTCCATTCGTCTGACTGACAACTATTCAGCATACTCAGCTTCAGTATGCCACCTGTCAGAAGAACGCCAGAACGCCATCAACGGTTAGAGATTCAGATTTATTCGAACAAACTGCATGTCTTTTAAACTTTTACATTGGAAGTTTTGGTACTTTCTGTTCTGTTACCATTGTGAACTAAATATCAACAAATTTTGGACCATTGGTCAGACAAAACAAGACAACTGAAAACATCACTTTGTGCTCTGAGAAACTATTGGGCTATTTTCTACTATTTTTTAGATATTCTATGGACCAAATGATTAAATGATGATGAAAAACTGCCATTTCAAATGTAAGCTGC
Organism: Seriola aureovittata; assembly: GCF_021018895.1. Lineage (NCBI taxonomy): Eukaryota > Metazoa > Chordata > Actinopteri > Carangiformes > Carangidae > Seriola > Seriola aureovittata. Next base: position 18,531,792 of record NC_079368.1, read on the forward strand.
ATAATGTAACCTTACCCGTACATTTATATTGTTTCTTCCCCATATTTCCCTACCAGTAATCCACTTGACATGATTTTAATCCCAGACTCACAGATTTTACTATGTGAACTGATTTTTTTTTTCTCGTACTTATTCTACATTTCATTTGCTTCGACATATATTCTGTTATACTTCATCCATATTCTATTTCTGCACAAAGATCAATTAGTTAAATCTTTCTCAGAGCTGAGATAAATCACTTTCTATCACTAAGAGGTTTCCGTTGTTGTGTGTTCAACCAATATCACCTTATTAGCTTTAAGCAGAACAAAGAAAGATTTTTATCACAAAGGTATTAAGCCAAGTAAAAAAAAAAAAAAAAGAAAGCACATACTCAAGATGTAAATAAATTCTGCTTTTCATGTTTGGTCCCTTAAGGATTTATCTGTGTCTTTTTATCATCACGATACACATCCTGTTACTGTGCATACTAACAGCTATAATCAGTTGACTGCAAGGTGTTTGTGTTTACAAGAACATTACAATCAAACCTTGAATGGCTGTATGACAAGATGAGCTCTGTGATATTTTAGCTCTGCGATGGACTGGAAACCCGCCGTCTGCAGAATGCGTATTAAAATAAGCTCCACAGCAACATACAATGGACACTTCTTACACTATTCAAATGTTGCCTTGATGTGGTTGCTACTTTTTTCTTTTCCTGCCTTCACTAGAAAACTGCACAACTACACAAATCCATTTGTTTCACTTCACAGGGCTTCTGTAGGGTTCATCGGGTTAAACTTTAGACTCTTAAGATCCTCTTAATACAATGTAGAATAAAATTTAAAGCTTCCCAGCTGCTGTAGCGGCAGCAGTGACAGCGTTTGCTGCAGGTCTGACGGCGCCCACTGAAACTCCACAGAAAAGAGTTACAAAACCCACTGTCACAACGATCTCACTTGTAGTCTTACAGTAGGTGTTACATCTCCTGACAGCATATAATCACATAACCAAATATTTTATATCTAATATTACTGCCTACAACAGGAAAAAGACCAGATTTGAGACGGAAGTTAAATTTAAGACTTTGTAATAACTTTTAAGGCTTTGTTTTCGTTTTACAAGAAACTTACTTCAGTGCTTTGAGACTTTCTGAAACCTTCACAGACTGAAGAAACTCTGAGGAAGTGAATTGGAGGAAGCAACTTTTCCCTCCTTGCACTGTGCACACAACATGCATTGATGTTTGATGTTACTCTTTATAGATCCTCGCTGTCGTATGTAGTATTTTGTCACAGGGCAGCATCCAACTCATACTCGGGTTAATGTTTTATTTTATAAAAGTGCATACATCTTTTGCTGTTTATTATGTCCACCTCTGCAAGATCTGGATGGCTTACCCATCTTGGCTGCATGATGAAACCTGACATGATATTTAAATTACTTACATCAATACCAGTATATAGAAAACTTAACTTTGTGCTCTGGAAAATTCTGACCTTAATTGTAATTTTTTACTATTTTGTAATGTTTTATAGACCGAAAAACTAACCCAGTAATGATAATATCAAACAATAAGATAATCAGCAGATTAATAGACCATGAAAATAGTGATTTGTTTCCGCCTGAATTTTAAAAACCACAAGTCCAAGCCCAAATTTATTTACTTTACTATCATATATGACAAAGGAAACCATCAAATCCTCACATTTGGGAAGCTGGAAATAGTTTCTCAAATGTGAGATTAGTCAAGTAATACATTAGTCGATTGAGAGAAAATTAATCTGTCACTATTTTGACAATCAAATAATCATTTTAGTCAAAATGTAAAATATTTCCAGCTTCTCAAATATGAGGATTTGATGCTTTTCTTTGTGATAAATGATGATAAACTGAGTATCTATGGATTTTGGACTCTGTTGGTCAGACAAAACAAGACATTTAGAGGCCTCACCTTGGTCTGTGGAAAATGAATGAAATGAAAATAAATGTTGGGTGTAGCCTGAAAGAAAATCATGACTGTAAGAAAGTGAAAGTACAAATATGACAAGCTGCCCTTAAAACATGTTGCATAATTAGCGATGTGAGTTACTTGGTGTCACACTAGATTAGTAAATGGAAATGCTGTAATCTGCATGTGTTGAAAAATCAATAAATTAAAAATAAATAAAAAGTCTTCAATTATACCAATAAATAATCAGCAGATTAATCAATAAAAATAATGGTTAGTTGGTAAGCCACATATAAATATGTAAATTTCCCTGTTGTCGTTGTCTTAGCGCCTCATTCTTACACCGACTCTTATGAGCAGATCTGTGCTTTATCAACCCTGTTTGCCATGACAGCAGTTGTTGTTGTGTGTTGTATTGTTTTCAGTCATTATGACTGCACAGCAGCACACTTTTCTGGTTTCTTCAGATAGCAGCTAGGTTACACAACAGGCTTAAAACAGACAGCACAAGAACAAATAGCGCTAAATACAGATGTGAAAACTAATGCTTAGAAATTCACACTTGTCCTTATTCTGTCCATACCTTACGTTTGAATCCGTTATCGCGGCTACTAGCATAGCATCAGACTGAATTTATGCAGTTAATTTACCTGAAACCCTAAAGTAAACTAAGCTGAATGACATACTGATTACAGAGAACCTCACTGACATTAAAAGAAATGGCCCCTTTGTGCAAACCTTAAAACGCATGTCAACTCCATCCGATGCACTGCTCAATAACCACCCAGTTTACTGAGAGTATTAAAGGTAAACACAGGTTTGCTGACTGAGGCACACCAGTGATGAAAGCAGTGTAGCCCACACAGAGACAAACACTGTGAATACAGCACTGTCTAAGTACAGCAGCCCTCCTAGAAAAAGCACTTATCTTTTTTCTTTCCTTTATTCCTCTGCCTAAAAGCACGCTGCCACTCCCATATACTGTGTAACTGCTTTGTAACTTCCAGTGCTGACCAAACACTTGAACCTCGCTATCAATGTTTGAGCTTGTTATCAGCAAGGTCATAGATTCCATCGCCAGCCGAGTCTCTGCATTCAACCAGATTCACGTGGTGGTATTTTGCATACATCAAAATTCTGCCTATTAAATGAAGCACTCTCTCGTATCCCTGAATGAGGATGAACAATTAACACAAGAGCTGATAGGACAATACTTCTTAATAGTATTGTGCAACCGAAAATTTACAGTCCATCTCCATAAATGAGAATTTAATCTGACCGATGCGAGATGTTTCTTGTTGGATTAGCGTCACAGTCACCTCCTCAACAAGATCACCACCAAAAATTAAACTTTACACCAACTGAAACAAGTAGTCAATTTAACAATTAACTGATTAAGAGAAAATGTATCAACTATTTTTACAATTAATTCATTGTTTAAGTAATTTTTTCTAGCTAAAATACCAAACATAAACTGGTTTCAGCTTCATAATTGTGAGAATATGCTGCTTTTCTTTGTCTTATGTGACAGCAAATTAATTATCTTTTGGTTTTAGACTGATTGGACAAACAAGACATTTGAAGACATCACCTTGGGTTTTAGGAAACTGCAAAAAGTTTTCTGACATTTTATAGACCAGTCAATTAACAATCTTCATTTATTGCACCTTTTCATTAAAGTTGTTTAATAACGTTTCTCTCAGATTCGAGCTTTTCAATGTGAACAGTTGCAATTTTTCTGTTTTTATATTATTCTAAATTAAATATGTTGGGGTTTGGAAAAACAAGACTTCTGAAGGTGTCATCTTGGATATTTTTGGTCATTTCAAAGACTAAATATGACATATAAAAATGACAGATGAAAATAACTGATGTGTAGCATGAAAACTGTAAAAGAGAGCGAGAGAAGAATTCTACAACTGTTCACTTTCACTACAACCCTGCAAGAAAATCAACCACATCCGTTTGCTGACTCTCCATGAACGACCTAAACATAACCATGAATGTTTTAAGCTACAGAGGGGGTAAGACCCATGGTATTTCAAAGACAGAAAACTTGTTTCAATGTTGCATGTGCATGTAGGCACTTATGTTGCTCGTCTTTTCAGCATTTTAACATTTGACAAAAGTTGCAGCGGCAGGAAAACATGCACAAAAGAGGAAGGTCCTCCCTGAGTTTGTCAGTGATGTAATAACTAATTATTGCTTCGTGTCCAGCACAACTTAATCTAAAAGATGACAACACCCGTGTGTGTGTGTGTGTGTGTGTGTGTGTGTGTGTGTGTGTGTGTGTGTGTGTGTGTGTGTGTGTGTGTGTGTGTGGAGATGTAAATGCAACCTCAACTTCTGCAAGCATACTGTGACATTAAAATGAGACCAAGAGATACCATCAAAGCCGTCTGGCCACTAATGCAAATTTTACTTTGCATGCAATCACATCATTGTTTCCCCCTCACAGACACAGACACAGACACACAGACACAGACACAGACACACAGACACAGACACACAGACACAGACACACAGACACACAGACACACAGACACACAGAACTGTGTGTAACTTATTCAGAAGGGTTTGTGCTCACTTGGATTAGATTTCCTGAGAAATACATGGATGCAACAAGGGGCCAAGATGCAGCAACAGTGCAGCACTAAAATATTATGTCAGGCCCTGATGATGAACATGGATATCGGCTTCAATGCAACAAGCAGCAGTGTGCGTGAATGGTTTACGTGCTTGTTGAACCAGAAGTCATTGTGTTCATCTTGGCAGGCGTAATCACCCAAATTACACAAATTACATCTCCTTCTGAATTGCACAACAGGATCTCAGAGTGTCAAGGCTCTCATTCTCTCCTTCACTTTCCCATTGGCTGTGGAGTGGTGGTACTGATGTCAGAGGCAGAGGGGTTGCCATGGAGATGGGCGTCACGGTGTCATTTCAAGAGGACGGCTCATGGCAGGATGAAGCGGAGCATCAGCAACAGTGGAGAATCAGGATGGTCAAGGAGTCGATATCACACGGGTGACAACAACATTTAATTAAAAGTCACAGTTTATAATGAAATGTTAACTAAAGATGAGTTTACTGTATATGAAATGTATCAGTGGTGGCCAATACCAATATTTGTTTTGATAATTTAAGTTAAATCAAGTTAGTTAGTTAAATTAGTTAAATTATAAAATTAAACCAAAACAAAATGTCCCGTGGAGCTTTGCCTGGACCCTACACATGCTCATTATCAGACTGCATGTAAATTTAGTGCATATATTGTAGCACAGACTTATGTAACAACTTGATCTCATGATGCTTTTTTTCACATAAGTAAAGAAAACAGAAACGGGGCCGAAGCATTTGCTGGTTTTTCTCTGTTTTATCATGGATCATTTACCACATTTGGCTTTTTGAGAAGCTGAAATCAGACAATTTAAACTTTTTTTTTTTCTTAAATTTCGTGTTCATTTTCTAATCAACTGCAGCTCTAAAACAATTAATTGTCTAAATATAATGGAATGATTAAGAGAATTAAAATAACTCTTAGTTGCACAACTAAAACAAAACAAAGTTTTTACAACTTTACCTTTTAGGCCAACTGGTTTCAAATTAAAAGAAAGCTTGATTTGAGTTCTAATGATGTGTTCAGGTCCCATCAGATTTACTGCAACTATGAGCGCTGAATGACAAAATGCTGCTCACATGAATCTGCTTTTTATACCTGCATTACAACTCAAACAAACGTGTTAAAAACCCACAGTAAACATGGCGCCAAATCCACCTATATTAGTAAAATCTACATTCCTTACTGTCAATTATCTTGGGAGGCACCGATCCGATACACTGGATCACTATCTGCAACAATAATGATCGTAAAAAGCAGATCAGGTATCAGCCATGACATAACCGGTCAATGTTAAATACAGCTGTGAGATTTCCTCTGGGGCTGAACAATTAGTTATTATCAAAACTACAATATGACCAAGTGCAATATCCAAACCACAGGAAATGCAGTTTTTTTGATTTGATTGGGACCCGTCAGCTCACAAATAACGTGAGGGAACATGCTTATTTGGCACAGACCACAGCAAAAATTACATCATTTTTATATTTTTTTTTTTCCAAGTGAAAATGAAATTCAAAAATGTACCATTACCAGTAAAATCTTGACTCATATTGCATCTGTCAAAATGACCGCAGGATGATCGTTCAGCTGTAATTTCCACCAAACAGTTACATTCATTTAGTTTTTAGAGGCACAGAAATTCCTGGCTTCCTGATTCGTTAAATAACAAGGATTTCAAAGAGTTCCACACAATGCTTAACACACATGTTAAATTTGGGGAAATGGAGCCCTGTTACCGGAGATATCAGAATCGATTGTAATGATGAACCGATCCAGCAACATTTAAAAAACTAAAAAAATTTTCCCAAGCAGAAGCAATGAGATGCCATCCCATTGTTCTCTGTCTTACAACCTGCCAACTTCCACCAATCTTTTCAGTTATAAAACTTTTTTTATAAACAGGAGCCACTTCAGCAGCAATCCCCCCATGATCTAACTGTTCATGTGGGCGGGTTGAAAAGGCAGAGTACGCCACGGCAGATTCTGAATATCATCACTGAGGGTGATACAGTATCTTGTGATTGTGTAAGCAGACGGCGTAAACCAACCGAGGCTTGTGTGAAGAGGCTCCAACACGTCAATCTGTGCAGCCCTCAGCCGCTGTAAAGCCCCGACATGCAACTGCCTTACCATCAACAAGAGGCTATTGAAAACGAAAATAGGCCTACTCTGAAAATGACACGGACATGCCTCACAGTCGACCGCCCTCTTACCATACAGTCAAACACAAGCAGATTTTGTAATACCACATATCCTAACACAAACTCAAAACTCTGTAGAGTATTCTGGGTAGCAGACCTTCTTTGTGCAAACAACCTAAGACTCTGAATTTCACATGTTTTATATCTATAGCTGCTGCAGCTAACTTTGAATATTGACCTTTTTAATCCCCAATCCAGTCTTTTCCTATGTAGATTTGCACTATTATTAAACTAAATCAACCACTACAACTACAATTCTGATGAAATAATGTTTGCAAAATTATTTTACACCATTTTAATGCTCATATTCTCAGACAGAAACACCCTGTTATCATGTTTCAGCTTCTCTAAAAGGCAAATACATTGAGATAGAGGAACAAAAGGTCACCTTGATTGTGTCTCTATAAACACACTCCCTAATGAAGAATTTAGATCAAATGTTGGTGTCAAACAAATCTTTTATAATTGTGTAATTATGTTATTAGAATGTGGTTTTACAACACACGTCAGAGCTATGGCTATGACACTGCAAACAGACGATGCTTATCATGTAGCCTTAGTAACAAAAGTCAGACATGACAATAGACAGCAACTCCTCGGCCACCAAGTTTGCATCTTTGATACAACACTGTCCTCCCTCTCTATGCGTGATGTTTTGTGTGATCCAGTTAGTTGAAATGCTTTAGGACGGCACATTGAAAAGAAAAAGGCAACCAAAAGCAGGACATGGAGACAATGGAGAAAGTTAGATAGATAGAAAGATAGTTTTTAGGTAGTTAATGTATATACATACATATACATATATACATGCTGCACATTATACGCTCTTAATAGACAGATGGACCAAGCAATAAGCTCGTCTGATGCAGAAAGTCGCACAACGGGTATAAACGATACTGCTACTACACACTTTTTTCAATACTATGGAAAATATTGCGTATGACGAAAAATATTTGATACCATCAAATATCGGCCAAGCCTAGCTTCACAGTAACACAAAGTCAAGATGTACCATCACATGTGTAGATATCTGCATCACAGTTCCAACTATAGGACTAATGTGTAATCAAGGTACAGCTCCAACAATTTGTCATTTTTCAAGCCCCAAAAAAAAAAAAAAAAAGGGGAAAGTTTTCAAATTTTCTATTCGCAGCATCTCAAATGGGAGGATTTGCTGCTTCTCTTTCTTGTGTAGAATAGTAAACTCGATATTTTGGGGTTTTGGAAAACAAGGTGTTTGTAATTATTTTCACTAGTATCTTTATATTTCACAGACCAAAACCTTTAATCACTTAATCAAAAATAATTGGCAGCAGAGTTCTTGTAAAATATACATTTGAATTTTAACTTCATTTTTAACCAAATAAAAATGTGTAAAAACTTTAATTGTGATCTTCTCTTATATTGTTTAAAACCTCTATGTTAAATGTGTCTTTATGCATGAAATGTATATAACAAAATATAGGCTTGAAGGCAGCTTTTCTGTGCCATAATGCTTGTTGACGGCAAGTGAAGCCATTAACAAGATGATAACCTGTATATGCTCTATAGTGGTGCAATGCTAGCACAAATGAGAAAGCCAGATAAAGAAGAACTACCTGAGGCTATTTAGAAATATTTCAGATGCAAACCGCGGGCCGTCTATGAAGCACACACTGCACCACTTTCTCTGGCTGCTGCACATCAAAGCAACATGACCAAGTGAGCGAAAACCACAAGTCTGAAGAAGAGCACAGCAAGACAAGTGCAAGGAGGCTGAGACTAACACATCACCCACTCCAACTGCCTCTGAGCACACCAGAAAGTCAAGAACTGGGTTTTTACGTGCAGATGAGTGAAGATTACAGTAAAACTGGGAGAACACTGGACTGTTTTATACACCTTGTATTTGCTGCTTGTATACAGTGTTAATATAATCATTTAAGGGCTACAAGATGAAAATGGTAATTGAATTCTTTGAAACAAAATAATTTGAATTTCTCCTTAAGAACCTCCAAGATAATGAATTTCAATTCTCCTTCAAATTATCCACTTAAACAGTTTATGTTGGTGCTTATTTAGTGTAAGGGCTTGTAAAAGAAAAAAAAAAAAGGGGTCACATTAAATGCACATGAAGTTTTTTTGTAAGCTGTTATTTGCCAGATCCCTTTAACCTTAGTCAAGCATAATGGACCTGTCTGTGCTTGTTGCTGTAATTCATGATCCCTGATGCCAGGAAGAGATACTTTACTGTAAACTCACAAATCATTTTGTTTCTGGGTTGTTTCCTGTATTTGGTTGCCATTGTAACTTCTAATACACTCTATCACCGTTGCCTTAGAAGATAATCAAGACTTAAATTTAAAAGCATATTAGCTCAAGTGTTTTGTTTTGTTGTTTTTTTTGTTTTTTGTTTTTTTTTTTGCTGTGACCTGAGAGGGTTTGCTCACACCTGCCCAGATGAATCCTACAAATGGATTAAAACATTCCATGGTTGAAATAAACCATTCACAACACGCTTTGTATGAAAATGCCTTTAAAATGTGTAGTATTCCGATCCGGCCCATTAAAAATGATAATAATGAGTGATAATATTTTGCACCAGAGACACCACTAAGTCATCATCTGGTCTGTTGGGGGGGGGTCAACGTCAAAAGAAGCCTGATCTTGAAACAAACTGTCAAAGGGCAGAGCAAACCATTAACTTTATCTGAGGGGGAACAAAAAAAGTCTTCTGCTAATGCATTTCATATTACTGGAAGATGCATTTGCAGTAACCAGAAGCAGAAAGCACTGGGTAGCAAGCAACGACCCCCCAAAGGCCAGTATTGGTAGCAGATAACGAAGAGAGAGGGAGTGAGAGAGAGCTCTGCTTACAGAAACTGACACTACATTAAAAGAAAGTTCGAGGAATAAAACGTAACAGGTGGGAGGTGAAGTGCAGAAACAGCACAGCGATATGAACAAATCTAAACTAATCGATTGGTCATTTCAGCTCTAGTTTGTTTAGTTATTTGTCTGTTTCTAAAAGAGTTAGTGCACATATATAAACATTAATCTAAATGATCTGCTGCGTTTAGCAAACAACACAAAAATCGGATTTGTGACAGATGTAAGCACTCAGAATGTGTGACCATAGAATTAATAGTTGAGCAAAATTAAATAATGATTCGTTCAGCACATATTAAGACAGCCAGCTGTCTATCGATTAAGCCGCAGGTTGTTTTGATTAATAATTGATTCATGTAGCCGTAAATATGGCAAATAATAATTACAAATAAAAAATTCCATTAATAACTAATTACAAATGCCCATCACAAGTAACTTGAGAGCATAGTAATGCCTTCAAATTGTTTATTTGGTCTAGCTATGTCTATTCACAAAGCCCAAACCTATTAAGTTTCTAGTGATAAAAATCCGCAAATACTCACATTCGACAATCCAGAGACAACTATTTGGTAGTTTTACTTCAAAGATTGATCAACTGTCAAAATAGCATCTTATTGTCTATTTTAAAGCCAAAGCAGCCTCACAGACAACTCCTTACAGCTGAACACCCTTCCAAGACTGGGGCCTTAATGGTTAACAGTATTTTATCTGGTCTGCTTGCCTTGAGCTACAGCATGTACTAATCATTTGTTTGATAGGAGATTGTACAAGAAAGAACCGTGGCTGTGTGTGTTTGGCAAGTTTTCCCCATTTTGCACACAAAAACATGCTAAACAACCTGCTGTGTCTGTACTATGTAGGCAGGTTATGAGTCAAATCAGTGTTCTCGGAAAACCCAGATCCTCTCACATTAGAGGAAGAAAGAGCCACACCGCTGTTGTTTGACACAAGGACAATATATTATGTAATACGGTAGAGTGTGCACATTTAAGGTTAACTACATCACCACGAGCTACAGGAACAACACGATTTAGTGTTTTTAAAAGGAGGAGAGTAGGATTTCACTTAATGCAATCTGAGATGCAGTTAAAATTGAATTAAGTTTGTCATATTTGGGGTTAATAATCAGAACGTGTACTACAAATTCAGCACAATTAAGCCAACAGTCTCGCAGAAGAGGGGGATACAAAATATACACCACAAATAACAGAGCAAAAATTGGGTTTTGATGAGTATATCCTCCACTACACCCCTAATAGCATATCATTAGATAGAGAATACTACTTCCAGAGTGGATCTCATCTACAAATTCCTCCATATACTGCATGTAACCAGCCATCAGCATCAGCTACTATAGCAAATGTACAAGGAAACCTTACTGCAACACATTTTCAGTTGCATCATGCAAATATCTCCAAAGAAACCTAAGCACAGTGTACACAGCTAACACATGGACATTTTATCATGATGATATAATGAAGAAAAAGAGATGTGGTAGTAAGTCTGTACTGACAGCAACTGAAATCCTATATACTTAATGGTCAAGTATAAGAAGGGTTATTACTCTAGTTTGATAGAAGAGACTATTAAGTTAAGTAAAATCAATGTTAGTTTTAAGTGGAGGATTGCACACACCCTGCTGAGTGCCTGTTGTAGAAATATCACTGACAAAAATGGTAGAGTTGGTCATTTTTTTAAGCTGTATTTTGCGTTTTTAGACACGAAGATGCCATAAAAAACCAATTAAAAGAAGATGCAAATGGTTTTTAATGTAGAAACACGTTCGCCATTGATGCAAGAAACTAAATAAAAAAGACTTCCAAGTTAAGTACAGCAACACACACAAAAAAAAACCACCAACTACGATGTACAAAAAATCTGTTAATTCAATGTGATTCAATCTGCTTCCTTCACTAACTGCCTCAGACTTCATTTAGGTAATGACACTGTTGCTAGCTAAAATATAACGTTGTTTTGTTGTATTAAATGGAAAAGGATTTAAGTTAGCTAACGTTGTGTCGGGCTTAAACGGAGAGGGGTAAACTCCAGGCGGTATGTAAAAAAATAAATCTGGGTAAGTAAACAGACTCTTCGGGTAAACTTACCACACCATCCCGTAGGCTCCCTCCCCGATGTAGGAGAGGTTGCTGTACCGAGGCCCGACGTCGAAGGCCTGCCCGCGGACGAGCTCCGTTCCCGGCCCGGGGCTGGGGCCGCAGCCAGCAGGGGCAGACACCGCAGCTGTCGCCATTATGAGGACTGGCTTTTTTTTTTTTTTTTTTTTTTTTCTTCTTCTTTTTTTACAAGACTATCAAATAAAAAAAAAACGAGCAGCTAGGATTAGAAAAAATATATATGTGTGTTTATATCCGTCTTCGCTATGACTGCAACAGGGTTTACAGTGTGTCGGAGGCCTTCTCGACGTGTGGAGTGTTTCTTCTTTCCGTTGACGTGCGTTCAGAGCGACCACACCGCTGATGTGCTGTCGCAGGCAGGAGCGAGCAGCGGAGAGGTAGCTGCTGCAGGAAATAACGGAGGCGGTCATGTGATCTGCCGTTTTCTCTTTTTTTCTTTTCTTTTCTTTTTTCTTTTCTTTTCTGAAAAATTGTATTATTTTATTTATTTACTTATTTTGTGGATGGCCACTGTTGCATTCAGGTATGCCTCGACTCATCAGCAGTAGAGTACTGTGCAAAGACTTTAGGCACTAAAAGTGACGTGAGGATGAGAATTAATGCTAGTTTTTATTTATTTATTAACCTCAAAATGCAGGAAACATAAGAAAAAACCCAAATCAAATCACCAGTTCTCCTCTGCACACCTGCACACAGTTTTTCCAGTATTCTTCAGGTGGGTTGTTCCAAGCATCTTGGAGAACTTCAGTTTTTCTGTGACTCAGTCTCAGTCTCTCCTGTCTTTTCATGTGATCCCAAACTGACTCCATGATGTTGAGATCAGGGTTGCAGGACTCATTGTCCCTCTTGACTCTGGCTGTGTATGTTTGGTCCCACTGTCATGCTGCAGAATTTATTACAGGACCGATTAGATGGTATTGATGGATAAAAATCTAAACATATAAAGTGCACAGTGCCGTAGATCACAAGGGTTTTTAACCAGCTCCCATGTTTGGTGTTTGAGAGCAAAAACGAGAAACGGTCCATTATACTCATTATATTTTGCAGAACACCTTCACTGGTTATGGATTTACCACCATCAATGGCCGGATTAACCTGCTGAGGTGCCCTGAGGAATTAAGGCTTGGTCATATGACTTATCTGGAAACTATCTGAACATTCACTTCTAATGAAGCTGGAACAATATAGGAATGTGATTAATGATTATTTAATGAATATAATGATTTTATATGTGTAATATGTCAGTTATAGTTACAGTTAGATTTCCAATGTTGCTGCATAGTGCAATGAAGAAATACTCAAAAAACCTCATTGCTGTGTGTGTTTGTGTCTGCAGCTCAACAACACCAGTATACAAACACATCACTGAGAGCATGAACTGATCTAGTTCTGGAGTAAATATATATAATAAAACCTCCGTCTGCAGCAGATATCGACACTTCTTTGACTTAGAGGAAGTTCAAAAGAAGGGGTGAGAGACCTCCGTCCTGTGAAGATACCAACCCCTGAGCAGGTGCTGCAATAGTCAAGAATTTGGTGGATGTAATGAGAGAGGTGTGATTTTGTGTTCTAAGAAAACAAAGAGGCCCAACACTGAGTCTTGTGAGTTAACTGCTTGGTCCTGTGACAGTCCCTCTGCTTGGTTTCCTCCAATGTTTCTATGCTTTGCGTCTCCAAGGCTGCAGACCAATTAGGAGTTTAATCAGTGGCATGGGACACGCCTGGGTCCGGTGTCCCCAATGCATGTAAGCCAGAGCAGCAGCAACATCTCCTCATCCTACACCATCCTACACCATTCTGCATTGTGGTTTTTCTTTCCTTTTCTTTGTTTTTACAGCACAACATCCACACAGAACATTTCTACTCAGCCACTCCCTCCACTACTGACTTTTATCATTTATTTCTTTGTGTTTCTTTTGATGATTTTATTATTAATAAAATACTTTGTAATTTAGTTTAACCATATGTCTCCTGTTTGTGTTTCAGTCTAAGCGCTGGGCTCTACCTGTCTACAGACAAAAAAGAAAAAGAAAAAAGGTAACACCTATACTTACACACCAGTGGCAGTGAGCTACCATGCAAGACACTGGTCTGACAAGTTACAGCTCAGTATCTTGGAGTATCACTTCGATGTGTGGAGAGGAGCAGCTGGAGTTCAACCACCAGCCCTGTGACTAGTGGACGACCTGTTCTACCTGCTGAGCCACAGGTAATTGATGATTAATGAATCACCTAAGTCACTTTACTTAGTATTGTATTTTCTTTATGTTAGTTTATCATTGTGAATTGAATACATTTGGGTTTTGGTTGCTCATCAGATAAAACAAGTTACTTGATGACAAACTCAATTAACATATAAGCTTTGCTCTGTTTTATATCACTGTAAACTCAAAAACTTTGGTTTTTGGGCTGTTGGTCAGACCCCTGAGTGTCTAATCTTGGGCTCTGAGGAATCATGATGGATATTTTTCCCAATTTCCTGACATGTTACTGACAAAATGATTAATTAAGAAAACAATTGGCAGATGAATTGTTAATGAAAATACTCGTTAGTTGCAGACCTAACATTAGCGGAGAGATTTTTCATGGTGATTGTTCTTGTGTGAATAAAAGACCATTCAGCATGTCTTTGTAATCAGGCTATGACAAAGTCTCCTATAAATAATGAGTTGTATGTTTTACCAAATATATAAATTTTAATAATATACAACAGTCCACAGTCACATCACATTCCCCCTGCAGAAGCACTGAACATAATATAGGTATGAATGTCATATTCCTTTCTGGAAAACATCCTGTTTTGTCCTGTTGTAATCACACATTTTCCCCATGGACATGATTAAAATTTCATTTAATCTTATCTATTCAGAATCAGAACTAATTAAACTGTCTCCTGCTGCAGCTGAAACCAAAACTAACTTACAAATGGACAGTTTTAGTCTTCCAGGGAGTTTGGTGTGTAATAGCACACGTGTGATGGGGCACGACGTGCAGATTCAGAGTGCTCAGCACCATCTAAATGAGTTTTTCCTGATAAACATCTCTGTGCTGTTACTGCCTCAAAACCTGAATTAAAGTCCCTCAGAGTGACTGGATGAGTTGGAGGAATGAAAATTGTTCCATTGATATGACACACAAGATATAACGAGGATTTTTATGCCATCCTGACCTCTAGATGGCAGTGTACGTGAAACATTAAAAGAGAGGGAGCGAGAGGGGGGAAGTACTTGAGGGAGAAAATTATTGTCAAGTTTGCAAAAGTCTGCACCACCATCACATCCTGTGTAGCCTTCGACCTTTAAAGAGACAAAAATAAAATAATAAAATGAAGTATAATTACTACCACCACTACTACTACTACAACTACTACTGCTGCTAATAATATTGTATTACATTATAATAGTATAATAATAATAATAATGTAAGAAGTGATTAAGTCTACCAACTGATACAATCTGAGGCATTTAAACACTGTTTTGCTTGCATGTTTTTTAAAAGTGGTTGTGTATGAGTTAACAATAGCAGACCTGCCATTATAGTTTATTTATTTACTTAACTACTTTATTTTTTAGTTCAACTGGTACATTTGTGCCTGACTGTTGACAAAAGTATTGTTTTATTCCATCTGTAAAAGCTAAAAGAAGTAGACAAAAAAACAAGCTTTTTTTAAATGTACTTTTACTCACTTGTTACATAATTTTCATAACTTAAAAAAAAAAAGACATCTTTTATAATACCTGAGTGACCCTAATGGGCTGATGAAGATCATGAGATATATTTAACAGGTAGTAAGTGTTCCTTGAGTTACACATTTTTGTTCATTTCTGTATCATACTAATAAAGTTTACTTTAATATTTTAGTTTTCCTTCAGTTCTTTTTTATCTATTTTATTTTGGGAATATTTGGACAACTGTGTAAGGCCAATGTTGTTTATTACAGGATAAAATCAATAAATGTAACATTTAAAAAAAAACAAAAAACTTAAATGGTAGAAATAGTGTTTTTGTGATTTTACAAAAAAAAATTAAGAAAAACAGTATTTATTAGCTTTGTTTGGTGATCAAGATTTAAGTTTGTCATTGTTTGATGTTTCGACTTTTATTTTGAAAAAAAAATAAAAACCGGATGTCAAAAGCATACGGATGCTAAAATTACGTCAAAACTACGACCTTGACTGACCCACGTGAGTCAGTCAGCTTCTAACCTCATGCTAAACTGGAAGCCAGTGAAACAAATTGACTCAATTCAGAGAAAAATAAACTTCTAACCGCTCGGATATCTGCGTTTTCTCGTTTCAAACACTTCCGCTCTGATGCGTTAGCTTAGCCAATATGTCCGGTCACAGTAAGTCTCTATTGTTTTTAACTCAACGGTGTGTTGCAGTCAGGCAGCTAACATTACCGGCCGGTGTCACAACAAGAGGCGGCGTGTTGTCATCCAGGTGCGGCTTCATTCAGCAGCGAACATGGACATCGACGTGCCGGACGAGCTGTGTGCAGAGACTCTGGCAGCTTCAGTCCGCGGTCAGAACCAGCAAGCTCACCCTCTGTACCAAGGTGAGTCTCAGACAGGTGAGCCAGGTGCTGTCAAACAGGGGGGCGGGACTTTAGTATTTACTTGAATATTTGTATTTAATGCTACTTTAAACATCTGCTTCACTACATTTCAGATTGAAATATTTTACTTTCTACTCCATTATATTTATTTGATAATTTAAGTTATTAGTCACGTCAAGATCTTAGATCATAAATACAAAATAAACACTCACTGAGCACTTTATAAGGAACACCACACTAATACTGGATAGTTCTCCCTTTGCTCTGAAACAGCCTCAATTCTTTTCCTTTGAGACTCCTTTCAGCAGACTTGCCAGCTGCCCGTTCATGCTGCCAATCTCCGGTTCTACCACATCCCCAAAGGTGTTCTACTGGACCCAGATCTGGCGACTGTGGAGGCCACTGAAGTTCACTGAGCTCACTGTCATGTTCATGAAACCAGTTTGAGACGTCTTTTGCTTTGTGACATGGAGCGTTAGGATGGAAGCGGCCATTAGAAGATGGTGAACTGTGGCCATAAAGGGATGCCCGTGGTCAGCAACAGTACTGTGATTGATTGGTATTAAGGGCCCAAAGTGGGCCAAGGAAACATTCGCCACACCATTGCACCACCACCACCAGCCCGGATTGTAGATTGTAGTTGGTTTTATAGGTTCATACTCTTTTTTTTTCATACTCTTGATGCCAAATTCTGACCCGTCCAGCAGAAATCCGAATTCATCAGACCAGGCCGCATTTTACAGACTTCAACTGTCCAGTTTTGCTGAGCCACTGCAGCCTCAGATTTCTGTTCTCTACATGTCATTGATTCTGAGAAGCTTTTCCGCTCACCACAGTTGTAAAAAGTGGTTATCTGAGTTACTGTTGCCGGTCAGCTCCAATCAGTCTGGTCATTGACCTCTGACCTCTCCCATCAGCAAGGTGTTTCTGTCCACAGATCTGCTGCTCACTGGATGTTTCTGATGTTTGATGTTACTGTTAACTGCAGCTCCTCCACCTGTATCTGCGGGATTTGACCGCTGACACAAGATTTGGCTGACTAGATAAATGCATGAATAAGCAGGTGTTCCCAATAAAGTGCAACAACAACAACACAGCTGCGTCTGATTTCAGTTTGTCAGACCAGCGTTAAACAGCCAGTGGAAGCTTCAGCAGGTTTGTGAATGTTTGTATTTCACACCTTGTCTTCCAGGCAGGAGGTCCCTGTGAGGACGAGTACCCACCGCTGCCGGCCTACCAGGCTGAGTCAGAGCCAGAGAAGAAGGAGGTGTTCATCATAAAGGTGAAAGGTCTCCCGTGGTCGTGCTCGGCTCAGGACCTGCTGCAGTTCTTCTCCGGTGAGACTTTGTATTTTCACTCACGATGTAAAGCCCAACTGATATGGCAGCTGGTGAAAAACAGTGTAGATTGATGGGCAAAATGGCAGTTTCATCCATTTATTGTTCAACTGTAATATATCTTAATTGTCAATCATCAACAAAAATGTTTATGCTAAGTCAAAAGCTCTGGTGTCACGTGCGCTGTGCATTGAAATTCATAATTTGTCCTCATCCGATGTGCTGTGAGTGCAGAGTGCAGGATCCGTGACGGGGTGAAGGGGATCCACCTCACCGTGGACAAACTGGGAAGGCCGTCCGGGCGGGCCTTCATCGAGATGGAGCACGAGGAGGATGTTGGCAAAGCTCTAGAGAAGCACAGACAGTACCTCGGCCCACGATACGTTGAAGGTTCGTCACTTTGTGAAACTCTTATATACGGCTCAATACATCTGCTTGTAGAGCCTGGAGGGAAGCAGTCCTGGATCTGACGTCACAAACCTTTCAGACCGTGGTTCAGCTTCAGATTTAAATGCAGAAACACTGGGTTCACAGGTACCTTTTAGAAATCTCCTGAATGAGTTTACAAATCTCGGGCCTGTGGCTTTTTGTTTGTGTTAAAGCTTTTATTAACCATGTAATTTTAAGATGACAAACATTTAGTTTTGTTTCATTAACCCCTTAACAGACACCTCCTTTTTTGTGCACAGGCTTGAAAATAATGTACCCAAAATAAAAAGCTTCTCTGGTTTGGTTAGAGTCAAAACCCTGCTCTCCTTTTGAAAGGTAACAAATGATCAGAATAAGTGTTAGAGACGCTGAACCAAAGATACGGAAGCAAAAAACATGGTGGACATGTTACGTTTTTTTTTTTTTTTTTTTTGGCATAAACCAACCACCAACTGTGCGGACAGCTGTTGCATTGATACGTGGATCATAAAATACTCTGCAGGAATAGAATCATGAGACTTTGAGGTTTGCGTTCACGTATAATTTGTCAAGGTTGTGTGAAGACTCAGTCTGGTACAGACCAAAACACACGTGAAGCAGCACCACCGAGGCTAAAGTATTTTAAAAGGTTAAATGACAGAAGGTCACCAATCCAACAATCTTCTAACACACAAACACCATTTAAAACAATGACAAGTATTACTATTGAAACTATGAAACCAAATGCACATGTCGTGTGTGTGTGTGTGTGTGTGTGTGTGTGTGTGTGTGTGTGTGTGTGTGTGTGTGTGTGTGTGTGCGCGCGCGCGTGTGTGTGTGTGTGTGTGTGTGTGTGTTTGCAGTGTATGAGGTGACGAACAGCGACGCTGAAACCATCCTGAGGAACGCCCTCCAGGCTCCAGCTGATGACTGCGTGGTGCGGCTCCGAGGTCTCCCCTTCAGCTGCACTGAGGCCGACATCGCCCAGTTTTTCTCAGGTACACGGCCTCAGACTTCTCCCACCTGCAGATCCGGTGGAAACACTGGATGTTAAAAAGATAATCTTTTTTTTTTAGTTAGTTGAAACATTTAGGTTTTTAACGCATTAATTAAACCATTACACACAAAATTGTACAATTATTAAAGTGGCACACAGACGACAGACGACCACAAAAGGACAGATTTTATTAATTGACTGCTCAGCCTGCTGGTCTACCTTAAAATCTTTTTTTCTTCTTTTTTTTTTTAATGTCTGCCAGATTGAGTGTCTGTTGTAAAAATACCACTTTATGGTTTGTTTTACTTTCAAGTTACCATAGGGGAAGAAAAGTTGTATTGATACTTCTGTAAATCTTTCCCTTTGGCCACTACAAGTTACTAAAAACCCTTTTTTTAAAATGAGTCACAGCGAGCTTTAGAGATATTTTAACGAGAAGACTAAAGCGCAGAATCTTGCTTTAATTTGCAGGTTTGGATATAATGAAGAACGGGATCACCCTCATCAAAGACCACAGAGGAAGAAAGAGTGGGGATGGCTTTGTGCAGTTCTCCTCGCAGGAATCAGCCAGTCAAGCTCTGCAGAGAGACAGAGAGGTCATAGGAAACCGGTAGGATACTGCAGACACAGGCCTGTACCAGCTTCATAATCCCATCAGCATAGAAGCAGAAGTAACTGATTTCTTTAAACAGTTTTTTACCGTGTGCTTCTTCTCTTTGCGGCCATATTTGTTCATTTGCTGCTCTTCCCGTGCTGTTTGTGATATCTGCAGATACATTGAGGTGTTTCGCAGCAGTAGCAGTGAGATTCTCTCTAGTTGGAGGAGGACGAGTTCAGCTTCTCCTCAGACCAGCACTCATCCAGCGGACAGGACCGCCTCCGCCCCACAGACCAACCCCAAAACTGGTGAGGGGATTTTAGAGCTCATTATAAAATCACATGGTGTTTATTACTTTAAAAAAAAATTGAGGGATAAATGTGGTTTAACTCTTTATTTATTAGGAGGGACTTTGGTGCTTTATCAGTAGCTCATTTACTCTTTTCCCAATTTTTCAGTTTACTGTGGAGATCAGTGTCTTCTTGTGACACAAAACACAACAATTTACTGTTGGTTTAAACTGATTTATTCCTTGAGAGTAATTTTCTGTGAAATTTTGGAAAAAAACAAACTGATGGGATGATATTTTTAAATGGAGATTAAAGTCCAAATGATACATAAACTAGTTGAGTACACAGTGGTAAAGCGAGGAGATCATTTTTGCTGTCTGTGTCTCCTGCCTCTAAAAACGGACGTGTCTGCTCCATCAGGATACCGTCAGAGCTCAGCCGTGCTGCCTCACTACGTCCACATGAGAGGGCTTCCCTTCCAGGTGTCCGGAGAAGACATTGTGAAGGTAAAGATAAAGATAATGAACACAGTGAGATGCTGATTGTGCTGTTGAGATTTTTCTAATGTTTGTTTTTCTGCTGCAGTTCTTCTCTCCTCTAGTCGTGTCCAAGATCCTGATTGAATGTGGTCCCGACGGGAAGCCGAGCGGCGAGGCAGAGGTTTACTTCAGCTGCCACCAGGACGCCGTGGCCGCCATGTCCAAAGACCGAATGTACATAGGTGAGACTGTTGGAGAGACTTGAACACCAGGACCAGCTGATGTGTTTTAAAACAGAAATTATTATCTGATGCTCTAATATCGTCATCAGTACTACTGCCAAGGATGTAAGGCTTTCACTCCTGTGTAGTTTTTGTCAGGTAAATGACAGGTGCACATACAAACTCTGAAGGATCTAAAATTTGATGGCATCTTGTCTACAGCTGGCATATCTACAACAACATGAGAGAGAGAAAAGGCTAAACCCAGGTGGCCATTACTGAGTCATTTGGTATTTATCCTCATACAAAGCTTGAATATTCTTGACCGGGGTTATACACTCACCACAGATATATATTTTTGTATTATGTCTAATCAGATGCAGGTTCAGTTTCAGATTATAAACTTTTGACATATTGAAAAGATTGTGCAGCCTGGGTTGAGGTATGCAGTCCGGATGGTTAATACTGAACTGTATATTTTCATTTGTAGCTGAAACTGAAAATCAAAGAGACATTTAACAAAAGTATGGATCGTATGCTTCAGATTTACTGTCAACAGATCTCTGGAGCAGGGTCATGGTCTCCTATAATACTAATAATAAAAGTGTTTCTGGTCTGTGTTATATCAGAAACCAATTATTATATTTATAATTCTATTATTGTATTTTATGTTTCAGGTGTTAATTGTGCAAAAATATCCCGAAATTCATTATTATTGAATATCAGCTGAAGTCAATATTATAATATGAGACAGTATGTAAATAGTATATAAAATATACTTATATAATATGTAATATAAACAGTAAATAATAATCACTGCTGTGAGAATTTGACTCAACGTCGGACCCTTCTCTATTTTTCAGGAGAAAGATTCGTCGAGTTGTTCCTGAACTCTTTATCAGACTCTGACAGAAGGTGAGAAACACGGAATAAGATCCACAGATTTAAACGTTTTGGCTTCTTACAAAAGAAAAACACTCCACAGACCCACAGTTTTGAGGTTAATTTATACACATGTATAAGGAAGTTAGACAAAGAGACAGAGTTCTACCTCTCTAAGTGGGTGAACTGGTTTCTCTGAGCCGGACCACTGTAACACCGAAGTGAGAAATTCCATCTTTTTATGGAACAAAATAATATCACACTTTTGTCTCTGTGCCGCTTTTCTTTTGTAAAATTAGATTTGGTTTTAAAACCTCCCCTCCACATGTGATTTAACCTGTTGTACTTTCTCTGGCAGGTGAATGCTGACACTCGGATGCCAAGCACACACACACACACACACACACACACTATTGCATTTATTTTCCAGTCTGATGTGAATCTCAATCAATAAACATTCCTGGTGTCAAAGGAACAACCTGACCTGTCTTCATTTAACAGGAGCAAGTCCTGAAGATTTATTATTCTGTGTTACGTTACTAAAGATTTATAGTGTTGAGATGTGGCACAAAATGTTAAGTCTATAATCTGATGTCCAGCAGATAATGAGAAGAAGAGGAGTCACTTAAAAACTGAAACATTCAAATAATTTCTCATGTTAATTTTGTCAAAATTGAGAATTGTTTTACCAGCAGGTCATAAGACAAAATGTTCCAGGAAGCAAAGAGGCAGAAACGTTGGGTGAGTTTGTGTTTGAACCTGTTGAAAAATAAGGACCAGAAAAGAAGAAAAATGAAGGATAAAAACTCAAGATGAAAAATGTATATTTAAATTTTTTTTTACTTTTGTCTGGAAAAAAATAATGATTGGGGACTAATGAGATTCCTCCAAGGTGGCATGACATGATAGATAAAAAACAAAACATCTAAAGTGCCTAAAAACCTTTGCACAGCGCTGTAACTGAGTGAAAACAAGAAAAGAGAATTGAGACACTTCTCGTAAATTTCTGTAGAATTGTGAAACCTGATATTGGCGCAGTTACAGTCTCGCTTTCATTTATACAGCAGATAACAGAACTGAGGACTGCAAACAGGGTTCAGCTTATTATTCCAACTTATTTCAGGTTTGAGAAACTGTGAGGGAGTCAGCACCACGCCGGTTATGTTAATGACACTCAAGTTTAATTCCAGCTGGACTTCAAATCAAATCTTAACTTTAATTTTTTAACATTTTTGAATTCACTTGACCCTGTGTAAAAGCTGGTCTCCATTGTATTTCTGTGTGAAATTAACAGTTTGTTTTTTGGCTGGTAAAACTGCAGGAGAATGTATTTTGTTTAGATGTGTGGGTGAAGCGAAATGGAAAGTTTAGGTGCTGAGTTTTATCAGCTACCCACTTCTACCTCACAGTATTTTATATGTTTGTGTGTGTGCAAATTCAAAAGGAATAAACACATCACATCCTGCACAGTGAAAAATATTCTTAAATATTCTGTTTTTAGCTTCTGGTTTTGCTCACAGAGGAGAATTTAAGGATTATCTGAAACTGAATGGTGAAACACAGGTTGAAATTGTGAGGGAATTTTCTCTTGTCTACCTAATGAATGACTGGTCGCTGAGCCACAGATACTGCATTAAATCCTACAGGCCTTGACACGCTCAGGCAGCCGCTCCACACGCAGCTGTGGTTTTCTGCTGAAACTTGGTGCCAGCGTTGATAACAGAAGACCTTGGATGGTCAGTAACAAGTGGCTGGGTGTCCTGAGAATTAGCACCTGGGCGTGTATAATCAAGTTTCCTTGTTTATGGTTAATGGACCATTAGTCTATTCACACATCCCTCCTTGCTTCTCCGTTTAGATATTTGACCGATTATGGAGTGTAAGCTATCTATAGTAATCTCTCTAAGTGTACAAAGACTGACATCACACACAGGAGACTGTACTGATGAGTCCTCCTTACTCCTCGGCCGAGCTTCAGTAAACATCCTCAGCGTAAGACATCCTGGGCTCCAGCGCTCGTTCTTCATTGAAACACCTCGACCAACGATGATAAGAATTTCTCCCTATCACAAATAATCCAAAGTTATACTCTGGTAAAATTTAATAAAAGTTTATTGTTGATCTACAAAGCATTTCCATATCACATGTTAATTAGTTTCATCGGGACTACACATTTTAACTGCTTTTGCTCAGCTTCTAGTTTTTCCTCATAGAAATCAACAAAACATCAAAGTAGCTGTTATAAAGATCCGCTGATGCGCCCACTTCAACCCAGGCGGGCAGAGTCATGCATTTCAAAGTGCCGTCATATGTTAAGATGCCCAGAAAAAAAGGTTAGATGATCCAGACTACAATCTAAATGCCGCACTGTTGATAAGATAAACCAGACTCTGAAGTGAGTTTTTAGCTCTTTTTGTTAATGCCAACAACAGTAAAGAAATATTATACCCACAATATTCAGCTCTGTAAACTAGGAAAGTCAAGACATTCTGGGAAATAATTTATCTGCTTTGTTTCAAACACAGATGCGGCTGATATCTGTACGCTAAATATGAGGCTGCAGTAAGATGCCACTTAGCTTAGCATAAAGACTGTAAACGGGGAAACAGCTAGCCTGAGTCCAAAGGTAAAACATTTACCTACTGGCAGCTCTAAAGCTCACAAATGAACACTTTATATCTTGTTTGTTTAATATGTGAATTAATTTAGGTAAAAACAAGTTCCAGGAGTCCAACCTTACACAGCCTTCATGATGTTACTGCTCCCAGCCAAGAAGTAGTCCTGACACATAATCCTCATGAATCCTCAACACGTCATTTTCACATTTTGATTTTTATACAAATTTTAAAAAACGAGACACAACGTGTTAATTAGTGAGCTTCAAACGTGCCTATAGGAGGATTTTGTGTCTGGAGGACAGGTGCCAGGCTTGCCGTTTCCATGTATTTCCAGTCTTTATGCTAAGCTAAGCCAACCATCAGATCCATATTAAGACATGAGAGTTCTCATCTAATTTATCAAAAAAAGCAAATAAACATATTTCCCAACTGGTGAATTATCCCTCTGAAAATTTGAACACATCAATATTATGATAATAGACTAGATTTTTAGTATACTGCTTATATAATTTCAATATTTCTGTTATAATATCGTGATGTAACTTAAATATTTGTCTTTTCCTGGTCTTAAATGTTTGCGTGAACTCATTAGGCTCAGTGAAATTAACATTTTACAACATTCTTCTGTTGTGTAAAAAGCTTTAAATACTGACATGTTTTATATAATTGTATTTGGTCAAAGGTGTGATGATTTTGTCAGTTTTCCCCTGAATCTGGTTCCATGTTGAACATTCATTGATCACCACATAGATATTCTTATTGGTATATGATGAGACTGTTTTTAAATCTTTTAAAACTGAGGTTAAAAATATTGTCAGTTGACCTTTTCATCAATAATCCACTCAGTGGACGCTGTTGAGAGTCAGTTTTTAAATGAATGAGATGATTCCTGTTTTTGTGCCATTTCAGCTGCGTTAGTGCAGGTTTCCATTGGGAAAGAAAAATAAAAAATACCACAGCAGCCCAACACACACTTTCAAACAGAAGAGAGGGTTTATGACCACAACAGTATTTGGCTAAAATAAAAAACCTGCACACGCACAGCTGTCAATGGCACACATTTGCACGTTTGGACACTGCTGACTTAAAAGTGATTAAAATATCCCACAGAATTCAGGACTCAGATCTGTCACGACATTTGAAGCCATGAATTGAAAAAGTGCATTTTCGCAGTGCCAGTTTTACAAATCAATGCCTCTGGTTTCCACGTTGTCCGGTCAATTTGTGTCCGAGTGCGCTCATGTCGGCGTTGAAGCGTATTGCTGGAGTAACAGGGAGTAGCAGGCGGTGCACACGGTCTCCGGGAGGATGGAGGAGGGCAACGGCAGCTCGTTGGACACGCAGCTCTCGCAGAAAACGCCGCTGCAGTTCTTACACTGTTTCTGGAGGGAGGAAAACAGAATTATAAACCACAGTCGGAGACATCGGACGCGTCTTCAGCTGAAACTAAGTAAGTGTTGATTCGAGAGAGAAACACATCACTAGAGCTTCACATCTGAAAACCAGGAGGCTCAAGAAACAAGACACTTGGATGAGTCTTCAAGAGATTCTTTGATTCTTTCTTTCTTCGCCGTTTGTGGGAAATGCAGGTCGAAACCAGCTGATTTCTTAAAGAGACATTATACTTTGTCTAAAAATGCTTCTGCTCAAACTTTGCATTAAAATCGTTGTCAGTATGTTTCTGATTCGAGTTAAAATGTATGAAAACATCAACATGTTATCTCACCATGAGGAAACAGGTCGTGTAATGTTTTCAGCCTCTTCCATTACAATGCAAGTGCCTGTATGATTTTAATACTTTCAGACAGTCTGGATCAAATGAGTTTAAATAAATAAATGTTGTAACCTTTAGTTAGAAATCTTTGTACCTTCGTCTTCAGGAGGGACTCGTCTTGTTCACACATCGTACACATGGAGGGATGGCTGATCTCCACGAAGGACTCGTCCTGCAGAAAACCAGTAAAACAGCAATATCTCATTACTTCAATAAACACATACTGTACTTAAGTGATAGCTCTACCTGCTGTAGACTGTTTTCAGCAGGCAATGTGTTTATGAACTGCACTGGGTTTACTGGGAGGTACCTGAACCAAGAGCCTTGAGAGTCTAAACAGAACCATTAAAAAAAAAAACTATGTAATGATGCTGCAGTCACGACAAGCAGATACTGGGACACCGGGAGTGAACATTTTACTGATTCATTCATTATCTACTAATCAAAGGTCGCTAGATACATAAACTAACATTTCCTCATGTGAATAGAAAATGTAATCTGGTTAGTAGAACATATCTGCTGCTGCAAAATTAGTTGGGAAAAGTGTATGTATTAAAGGTTTAACATTTGAATCTTATTCGTCATGTAATAAAATCAAATCAGAGGTTGTTTTAAAGGTAAAATCCTCACCTGCTCGTCCTCATGATGTGACAAGGACCTTAAGGGAAGAAGTGAGACATGAAAAAAGTCAAGATCTTTTTTCATAACATTAACGATGTTTCTAAAACTGCAGATTTTGAACTACTTACAGGCTGGAGCTCAGGCTGGTTTTGTCCTCCTGTCCACTGTGTAACTGGTCACTCTCCCTTTTCACTGATGGGGATTCTGGAAGATTCTGTTGGAAAAAAGACACTTAATGTACAAAGTCCAAGTACACAGCTCTTTACCTCGGTGTAAACGTGAGCACAGACGTACTCTCGGTATGTTCTCCGGTTGTCTCCTCTCCCTCTGAGGAGTACCGGGCTGTCTGGATGCGGCGTTGAGGTGATGATGCTCGCTCTTTCGCTCTCGCTCTCTTCTCAGCTCATGCTCCAGATTAGACCTGAAACAACAACATTAAGACAAACACAAAGCAGGGAACAGATTAATAAACAACAAGACACACAGAATACAATACAGACTTATTCTGATGATTAACATCCAAAAGAAAATGCAGTAAAATTCTCAAATGATTTATGATTACTGTAACATAAACATAAACTGACAGTACCGTCACTTACATTTACATTTTATCCCACATCACAGTACATCTTACATGCATGTGATGCGGGATCTGCTGGTGGGGTTACTCCCAGTTTACAGGTGAAGCACTACATCACTGTCCTAAAGCAAGGTCACAAACATCACCAGAGAAGCTTTAAAGCCGTGAACCCAGAACACCAGATTTACTCTTCATATCTTAAATAATTTGATTAAATCCACTTGTAGGAAATTTGTATCATTAAATTAAAATATCAGCTATGATTGATCCTCCATTCTCTATCATGTGACCCTGGTCTTGCAGAGGGACTGTGTCAGAATCTAGTTTTAAGACCGGTACTGTTTTAGTTTATATTATGCATCTTTGTTTTGAAGTTGTGTTTTCATTTTTATTTTCTGTGTCTGGTAATTAACACACAGAAAGCCTCAGGTCAGGTAGATTCATTCCATCACAGACGAACTGCAAAGCTGCAACCAACGATTCCTTTCATCATCAACAGGTCGGACGGGTATTTTGTTCAGGCTGTAAAACGTTAGTTAGGAGCCCAACTAAACATATTCTAATGTCTTTTTTTTGTCTGACAAGTAAAACATCTTTGAGTTTACTTTAATAGAAACTGAGGAAAACAAATATTCACATTTTAAGGCTGGAGCAAATGAACTTTTGGCAAATGATTTGAATGATTCATCAGTTATCAAGCCAATTCATCTTCCGTCCACTGACTAATCAGCCAATTATCTCAGCTCTGATCTTCAGCTCAGTTCTATAATGAAAATGCTATTTTTTAAAAAGGTGGGTAAACACAGAGTCAAAACAACTACTTTTCGCTCCGGGACCCTTTGGAAGGTTAATAAAGGGCCTCGACTCAGACCAGCTACCAGCTGCACCTGCTCTGCTTCTTTTCCAAGCAGGAAATACTTTATTTTGGAGGGCAAAATACCTCAATGTGTTCATATTAACAACTGATAAACAATGACAACTTATGTCCTTGTGAAATATGTAAGATGTACTTACGTCTGGGAGAGGTGCAGTTATGGGACAAGAATTATAGATGTTAAAAACAGCTTTGCCTTTATTCCCATTTCTCACACATATAAGCGTTAACTGGGACAGAATCTGTAGCTGGTTCAGACGCTCCAAAATCACATGAAGGGATTATTTTCAGAATGAAGGAGAAAATGAATAAGACATCTCCCTCTGGCACCCAGGCTGCTAAAGAAGTAGGTGGGCACATTTCAGCTCTAAAGTCACAACTAATGTTTATCCTCCTCGGTAAAGCCGGGAATAAACTCTTTGACCCAAGCATTAACATCATCTTCACCACAGGAACTGTCAGGACTGTGGGAGGTGTAGGGGCTTCAATTTGTTTAACAGCTGCACTAACAATAACACAGGCATGAAGCTCGATAAATCACAATTAACTTGACAGTGACAGTCGTTTAAAGGATATGGTTGGAGATACACTTTTTTTTTGTTGTTATTTTAGCCAACAAATCCAAAGAGACCAAAACCAACACTGTTTTACTTCATCTTTCAACACTCTGGCACTCACACTGTGGCCACAAGCCATTGTTTCCTACTGAAGATGTAAATCTTTAAAAACAGCTCACAGATATTAGTTTCATTCACATTCAAATCTGGGAACTGTAGTTTTTAGCAAATGTTACTCAAACACGAGGAAATATTGAATGTGTTGGTGAGTGTTTTCAACAGTGGATTAATATATATTGTATAAAGGTAGATTTCAATGTGTAGTTTGATTATAGATCAGGTCTAGTTTCTATATTAATACTGATATATTTGATAAAGTATCAAAGCCTCAGTCCACAGAGAAATGCACACAGCCTGTATTTAGAAACTGAGTCTTAAAACCAGCCATCAGGACTTCCTGTGACTTTGTGATGTCACAACGAAACAGCCGCCCTCCACCATGCCCCCAGCACGGTCCACCTGCATCCAGCATTCAGCTTTGCAGGATTTTGTTTCTCTGAGTGTTTTTACCTGCAATCTGATCACTCAGAAAACAGTCAGCCAATCAGAAGAGAGGCTCAGAGCCTCCTCTCTTCTGATTGGCTCACAGACCTGTTGTTACTAGAGCTCCAGAGTGAAGCCTGAGAGAGGAGATGTAAAACTACACTGAGATGTTTTTTGGTTCTTAAAACCACAAATATATCTTCTTATGGATAAACACTTCAAATAAAACACAGGAGAAGAGGAAAATGTGGGACTTAAAACACATGTACCGCTCTAATGAGTATCTGTGGCAGAAGAAACACGTCACCCAGTGCAACAGCCCGACCCATTGATGTGTTAAGCTATATGATGGATTTGTTCACGATAAAAAAAACTACAGAATATCACCAGTTGTCCTTTAAAAAAAAAAAAAAAAAAGACATTAAAGGCATCATGTTGCCATTTTCTCAGACTTTACCTGTGTTTCCTCAGCTGCTCCACCTCCACCTGCAGACTCTCAATTTTGTCTCCAAACTCCTGTTTGAAGAGCCGGTTCGCCTCGACAGCCAGATCCCTCTCTCTCTCAGCCTGTTTGCATCTGGTGTGGGGTGAGCGGGTTAACACAAACTTATGATAAAAGAATAACTTGATGGAAAGAAACACGGTTGGTAAGAGATGTCTTCTAAAACTAAAATTAAAAAGATCTAAAGAGTGAAACCCAACGAGGACAACAGGGAGACTTTAGCCAAAGAAGATGAAGCGGGCCGTTTTTGTTTATTGTTTTATTAGCCTAATGATTACTACAGTTTACACCAATGTTATGTTCACATACAATTCAAAATTAATAAATTAATTTTGCCCTTTTCTTCTGACTTTATCCTGCTCCTGTCCTGGCCTGCGACACTTGAACGTGATTTACCAAATGACAACAAAGTTCTTGGATGTCAATCTCTAAACATCAGTTCGGATTCTGTCTCTCTGATTTATTTGATTTTTTTATTCTGTCAGTCATTGTTGGTTGAAAATGTTCAAGCACAGTCTCTGGTAGTGGTCGAATTCTTCGGAATAACATTACAGCGAGTCCACTACCGCACAAATACCCAGGATGTGTCCATTGGCACATAAATCATCATCTTAAAACTGTCCACGATGGACTTTCTACTCATCTTGCCTTTGCCAAAAAAGCATTAATGGCGTATTTTTAAGAAATGCCTGCCAAAGGAAAGTATAACTCTGATGTGGCGCACACATCTGTCAGAGAACACAAGGATTGAAGGCTGCTAAAAGGATCGATTCAGTCCACACTACTCAAAGCTGATGCTGGAGAGCCACTGCAGGAGGTTGTGGGAAGATGTTTTTTTTTTTATTTTATTTTCAACAACAAAGGAGCATTGTACAGAAAAAAGATAACATCCTAGTTTGGTTATTTCTATATTAGGCAGGGTTGTATGTTTGTATTGGGGTTTATGAAAGCGCTCAAGGAGCAGAGGGGCTCCACTACTGCTGCAGGTGGAGCAGCTTCCCTGCTGCTGAGTTCAGGTTTCTGGCCTGTTTCACCAAATGTTTCTCACTGATTAAAAAAAAAAAAAAAAGGATAAATAAATGATAGAGGAAAAATAATGATAATGAAAGTGAAGGGGGAAAATGACAAACAGGACGGTAAGAGATTTTTAAGTGAGTGATACCATTTCACAAATTAAATAATAAATAATTGTGTTGCTGTGACTGTCCTCACCTGGACTCCAGCTGTTTTACGGTCCCTGACATCTGGTTTATTTTCTCCTCCAGGCGAGCGATGACGTCACTCTTCTGTTTAGAGCTGGCATCTGCGCTCTGAGGAAGATGAGCCACGTTAGTCAGCTGGTGTCCTCCCTCAAGCTCATAACAGTGACTCAGTGGATATAATTTGGATCTTTTTTTATTTCATTTCAACGTTTCAGCAGCATGTTCAGTTTTAAAAGTGTCTTTTCATTCATTAACTGGCTGAGTCGTCTCCATGAGCTCTGACCTCAGATGGAGTGTGAGAGCGACCTGTAATAAGGCAGCTGTGGAAAGCAGCAGCTTTTCAGACAAGATTTTGTTTATTCAATTTTGTTTTTGACTTGGAGTAGATTTATGATAAAATGCTGCGGTGTGTAAAGGCCACTTTGTTATTGACTTGTTTAAACCTTTCAAG
The DNA here is from genome assembly GCF_021018895.1 of Seriola aureovittata. NCBI lineage: Eukaryota > Metazoa > Chordata > Actinopteri > Carangiformes > Carangidae > Seriola > Seriola aureovittata. The sequence goes on from NC_079368.1 coordinate 18,563,043, forward strand.
TTACAAATTCTACAAAGTAATTTCACACCAGAAAAGCTTTTTAAGAAATAAACTACAAATTACTTCCTACGCAATTAACGCCACAGCAGCAGCTGCTTAGCACCTAAATTGTTTTGGCATTTTCGCCAATGAACACTTGGGGGAGGATCAGACATGAAGCTTCACCTGTGACTTGTGGCTGAGCTGTTGGTTGATGGTGCGGAGGTCCTCCAGCTGCTGTCTGAGCTCCACCAGAGCGTCCTGCTTCTCACAGATGTCTTTCTCCAGCATCTTCATCGACAGCTCCATCTCCTGCTTCATGCCGATCTGCACCTCCAGCTCCTTCTCCACATCCTGCACAGACATCAGCTCGAAGTTCAGAGCCACACTCCATACTCAGAAAAATACAGGTCTATAGGTCTGCAACTGCAGGAAATTCAAGATTTAAAATGTACAGATTTCTCAAGCTTCAATGTCAATTATACACTGTGCATATGTCTTAACTAAACTACTATCAGATGTAGTTACAAAAAAGGTCTGAATAAGACTTAATGAAAGTGTGGTTCGAAGCCTAACCACTACCTAAATACTGAGAGAAGAAACACGCTATGAGAAACTTTTCAGTGACTTTAAAACTTTAACACCAAATCGAAACTGTGATAGCAGTTATAGCTACACTTGCAATTCCACCGCAGCATCAAGCTCTACACAAGAGCTAAACAACCATCATTAAGAGCCTTAAACGCACCAATCGCAGCAGAGTCTCCTCTTTGAGCTGCTTGCGCGTTTCGCCCAGCGCTTGTCCGTCTGCTGCAGAGTCGCTTCTTAACGCCTGAACAAAACAGGGACATGTATAATAAGACAAAAAGCAACATTTCTCTTTCATAACAGAAGCACTGTATGTTGTTTGTACATATATTTAATTATTTTACTGATGATCTGTTCACCTTTCTGGACTCCAGCTGATATGAGCTCTCCTCTTTTACTCTCTCCACATCTTCTTGTAAGGTGATGATCCTGTTATTTGCCACTGCAAGCTGTGCAGACAAAATCAACAAAACAACTCTTTAATGAAAAGAGAGAAAAAAAAGAGAAAAAAAAAAAAACCCTGCAGCTGTGCAGAGAAGCAGAAGCAGACGTTTTGTACTGAGACTCACTTCCTCTGTGAGCTTTGTGTTGGACTTCTCCAGAGCGTCCACCTTGGCCTGCAGGTTATTTACTGACGCGCTATAAACAGACAGAAACATCACTTTCAGTGAACGAGGTAAAGGCTGGGCGAGCTGCGGAAGAAGGTGAACAGAGTGAAGTGAATCTGACGAACCTTAAATGTCTGTTCAGCTCCTCCACGTAATTCTTCTGGTCGAGAATGGCTGTGATCTGACCGTCACTGAAGGAGCAGAGAGAGAGAGAGAGAGAGAGAGAGAGAGGAGAGAGAGAGAGAGTGAGAGAGAGAGAGAGAGAGAGAGAGAGAGAGAGATGAACTACACGTTGAGGATGGAATAAGACATACTGCAGCATAACCTAACTAACATGTAGTTAGCTGTTAGCCACCTTGGTTTGTATTCATACATGATCATTTCAACGATCAATTGTCTATCATTGATTGCAGCCACCGGAAGAACGTCTAATATTTCACTTTCATAATGAGGAACATGTTGAAGTGTGAAACAGACCCAGAGAGAAAATAGGCAAGGCATAGAAAATAGATTTTTTTTTAGCTCCGTACTGAGCCAGGACACTTTTTCTCTATAGTTAGTGGTGTAGCCAGATCAAAACATGGCTGTTACAGTTACAGTTACACTGAAACTGAAAGTCCATATTTCAAACTAAAGGACGCAGCAGAGGGTGTAACAATCCAACAGGAGTAACAACTGAAAAAATCTAATCTTTTTCTGTATTTAATATTTTTTAAATCATCAATAGAAGCTTGTCTCATACTGGTAGAGTTGCAACAATTACTCAATTAACTGCCTAGTCGATCAACATAAAATGAATCAGTGAATTTTCTGCTTCTCATGGTCTCAACATTTTTGTATATATATATATATATATATATTATATCTTTGGATGGACACACAATCAGTCTAATGTTCTGCAGACCAAATGATTAATCAGGAAAATAATTGGCAGTTTAATCAATAAGTGACAATCAATAAGTACTAACTGCCCTGATGTATCTACAGTTTTTTTTTTTTTTTTTTGTTTTTCTTTAAAACTATTCATTCAGCAAAGCAAACAAACAGCTAATAAACTGCCACTTACAGTCAACACTAATTTACCACGTGGCAGAATCACTGGCCCCAGTGACAGGACAAACTATCACTTGATGGCCAGTTTCTAAAGGTAAACCACGTCACCTAGTACCATCAGAGCTAAAAGTAAAGCTCATATAATGTCAACAAGTCGATCCATGATGGACAACAGTACGAGGATGAAGACTGCTGACTTCACTGTGACTACTGCTGGTGGCTGGACAGATTAAAAATGGACTGAAATGACAATGACTTTGGTTTAAAGGTCAGGAAGCAGCACTCACCCCTCTGCACTCTTACTACTGTGTCCGCCATCTTTGAGGTACATTGAGAAATCAATCACCCCGACCTGTAGAGGTAATTTAAGAAGAGAAAGAAAATCAATGGCAACGGAAACCAAAGCACAGGTTTTATATTAAAGAACAAAAATACAAGGGTGCAGGGTTTAGATGCATTCAGGTTAGGTCAATATCTTAGAGTTCAGCCAAGCCTCAAATTAACATGAGGTTTGTTACAGGAAAGGTTTCACTTCACTGCACTGACGATTGGTTAACTGGCAACTGGCCCGTCCCTCCAGTGACTCTGGCCTCGTTCCTAAAGTGACGACTAATCGAGCACGAAGCAGCGATTCCTGAACAGTTTGCTTGTTTTAGAATTTCTATGTGAAGAATTTTAATGTATACGACGATGGACTAATGGCACAGAGGTGCTAAATATTTGCTTCTACTGTAAATCCAGTGCTTACTAAATACTAAATACTCCCCCAAAAGTAAACTGTGTTGCTCACAGCGTCTCGTTTCTTTATTTACATTTACAGCGTTTCAGTTTACACAGACATCAACACTGTGTTAGAACCGAGAGATATGAATGTCCTTCGCTTCCTCCCTCTGCCCATTTGATTTCGTTCCTAATCGTGTGCCGTGGTGGAAGTGAAAGTGAAAGTCAGAATAACCTGCGAGTCCAAGTCTTCTCCCTTCATACACAGATTGGCGTCGATGACGTTGAGTCCAACGAGCAGTCCAGCGATGACGGCTCCCTCCTCCTCCATCATCAACGCATTCGGCTCGTAGAATTCACTACAGCGAGGAGACGGGTGAAAAAACAGAGAACTGCTTCAGCAGGGTTCACACTCATATTTAAGACTTTTTCAAAGCTTTTAATACCATATAACTCAATTAAATATCTTTTTCAGAGACATACTAGTCAATGAATAGTGGAAAACTAGTGGGGGAATATAAGTCCTACAGTTATTGAGATTAATGGGACACTTTTGTCAGCACTTCCCAGCTGTACATAACAAATGTATCTGACCTGAAACCAGATAAGCAGTCAAAGTGACGGATGGATTATCAAATTCAGAAATAATTGATTAATTAAAGCTAATTTATGTTTAAGCTGAAATCTTGACCTGACCTATTTAAGCTAGTGAGCTTCCTAGCTCTGTAATGTCTCTTAAATTACAAATGAATTATAATTAATGTCACCTTCTATGACAGATGAGAAATATTTAAGACCTTTGTACATTTTTTAATAATATATATTTGAAGGAACTGAATACAATGCTATTGAAGACTTTTAAAGACCTACAGAAACCCTGTTGTGTTCCTTTTCTAAATGTGCACTTCTTGGTGGAAAAAGAAATATAATAAATGACATAACAATCACAAATGTTTTATTTGTAGATAGCACTGGTGTGACTCCAACGAACCTGAGCAGGTCCTTTCTGTTGATGATGGTCTTCATGTAGTCGGAGAGCTTCTTCTGCATCAAGGCCAGTCGCAACCAGGCGCGCCCTCTGCCTAGAGGAGTTCTGTCATCAAACAGGGAGGTCGGATATAAACACACTCAAACCCAACAACTGCAACATAATACATAAAAAAAACAAGTCATTATAATCTTAAACAAACAATTGCAACTTGAAAAGGAGCTCCACGTGGCTACAAAAAGAAATAATTCCCATTTCTTTGTATCAATCCCATTGATTTTATCAATAAAATCTTTATGACTGGGTGAAATCTGCCCGCGCTCTTTAGGGAAATGATGTAACAGACTCACTTGAGGCCAGGCAGGTCTTTTACACTGGCAGTGATCTCTCCTGCCTCAGGCGTCAGCTTCTCCACCAGCTCCAACGCCCCCCAGAATGACTTGTTCTGCCCCAGGAAGGTCTTCTTAGCTGATGGTTGAGACACAGTGTTTGTTGAGATATCTTATTTTAAGGAAATCAGGTCATTGAGTCATCACTCGGGACATAAATAAACAGCAGGAACTAACCAGAAACTATTCTAGTGCACAGAAAAGACAAAAATAAGTACTCTGTTTTCAGTAAATAAAAAGCATTTAATCAGCAAAGTTGTCATTTTAATCCCTTTTACATCTTTTTAGTTTGTTTGAATATGATGGCTGGATAAAGTTATTGCACATATTCCTCACAACTACACAAACTGTGGATCTGATATGTATTCTGGACAGTTACCAAAGTGATCAAGATCCCACATTTTGATTTTCAATCCTTACAGACCTGTAAGAACCACCGATCATGGTGTTTTGAAGAGATGACAGATAACATTGTGAAGTGTGACATACGTACTTTTCAGCCCATGTTTCAGACAGTGCTCCATCACGACAAAGAACTGCTGGAGAGGTGCATAGTCAGAGTCGAGTGTACGTCCCAGGTTGAGAGCAGACTCGATCAGGCCCTTGATGCTCAGTTTGGCCATGTTCATCAAGTTAAGCCTTTCGATTGCGATGGGATCCTTGGGATCTAAAAAAAGAGACAAAAAGAAAACAGGTCTTTTAAGTCCTCATAGTAATGACACGAACATTGAGCAGCAAGAATAACTCAGGAGCTAAATTTATCAAGACCTGTCAGGGGAAATAAAAACTATTTCGAGTCAGTTCCATGTTTCCTTCAATTCCACAAGATCAAATGATTTTCAGGCTGTAAAAGTAACATGGTTTTGACCTGGAAATACAAGATGAAAAAGTTCTAAAAATTTTTCTAATTGTTTACTCCGCGAGAATGAAAGCTAAAACTAACTGTAGGAGCTAACACAGCAAAACCTTTGATGCATTTGTAATGTAAAGCTAAAACAAGGCATAGACCCGACAGAGGAAATTTAACCAAAACAAACCTAATGCAGTCAACTCTTATTTCTTTATATGATCCATCTATACATGTGTGCCTCATCCATTATTTATGTTGGTACATAACAGACACTGAGGGGCTTTTAGTCGAGGAGCTTATTGACATTATTAAACATTCATACATTTGGTCTGAAATTTGCAAGGATTAGACTCTGAAACAGAATATGGACGTTATGTGTTTTGTTGCTAAAATTGTGTCAGTCTCCATCAGGACTATCAGCTCTGATTTTAATAGAGAAGTTCTCCTCATTACAGGTGACTGCAACATTCAATTTAGCAGTTAAACACTGAGATGAAAGTGGACAGCTGGGTAATGAGGTATAGTCTATGTTCTATTTAATTATCAATATGCAACAACATCACAGCCTGACTTCCGATTCAGTCCATGTCACAAAAAAGAGTCGAACTGTATCAATAGATGTGCATTAATGACTATAATATGTTAAAGGTCCCATATTTTACATTTTTCCTGTTTTATTTGAAGTGTCGATCCATAAGAAAATATATTTGTGGTTTTGAGAAGAGTTTTCTGAGCGATCTAGTAAAAATAAAACAGATAAACACTCAGAGAAACCGAATCCTGCAAGGTTGGATGGTGGGTTCAGATAGGTCATTCTAAATCTCACTTTATACAATATGGGACCTTCAAATGCCTCAGATGCTACAAAATGAATTCCCGGATTTTAACATGAACATATCCCACATGAACAACAAGTCAAAGCTAGATGAATTATTTCACGTAGTTACTGTAATACCAAAAACTAGCCTGTCTACGTTTTTGTTGATTTATGAATTTCTAAAAGTTGCAATGAGTAAAGGATATCAGCTTTTTACAAGGAGGCATTCAAGAATTCCCCTGCTACACAAAGAAAATGCAAGAACCAGCATGTGTGAAAAGTGATTTCCAAAATAAATGTCACATATTACTAAAAACGGAGATGAAATACTTGTGCACTGAGCCTTATAGGTTAAGTCTAAGGGATAAACTCCACCAGTGGAAACTATTCATGTGATAATATTGCTGTGAATTGAAAAATATCAGTATCAGCTGGAATAAATAGCAACTGCCAAGAGGAAAATTAAAAATCATAGTCCTGTAACCCGCAGTGTAAGACTTTATCTTACAGGCAATTGACAAATCAAACGTTTCTGTAACTGTCCTCTGTAACATGATTACAGTAGACCATAAATGTTGAGCTGATGCTGCAGTGTAGGAAAAGTCTGAACTGCCCCCCTTTCTTAGGGAAACTGTGGACTGGCCAACCTGCCTGGTCTATACTGAGAGAAGGCGTGGCAACAGATGAGGAAGTCTCTCTACAGATACAACAGCATCTGTCGTATTGATCAGCACACAGCAGATACTGTGATCTCTATCAAATTCAAAACCAGAGAAAAACAACACTTAGTGCAGTAAATGCATATCTGTTTAAAGCAAGGTATGTGTTCGCTGCCAAATTGAAATATCTGGACTCAGTTGCATCCCGTCTGGTTTAGTCTCAGTGAGTGTAAGAAAAAAACATTCAAATAAACAACATGCAAACCTTGAAATATTTCCAAAGATCAAGGAAAAACACAGCAAATATAATGGATCAAATACTTGTTGTCAATCTGATTTACCACAAGCTCTAATAAATTCTCATCACAAAACAACCCGTACTTCCTGGTTGTTTCGTTGCCCATCCCTGGCTTATTTACAAGCAACGTCATCCTGCTGTGTGACTCTCAAACCGTCTCCTCTGAAATCCACCATGACACAGCTCAAACAGAACACATCAGCACAGTTCACTAGGTGAAACATGCTCCTTCTGTACCACCACGCCCAAACAGAGATCCCACCGTGTCCACAAAAACCTCCTCAGACGCTGAACTAAGCTGCCACATTACCTTCATGCGCCGGCTCTGGGTCTGGCGTGAGGGAGATGTCGTTGAGCTCGCGAAGGCAAAGCCACTCGCCATCGACAGACACGCGAAAGTTGCAGAGATAAATGGTCTCCCGTGCGGCCTGGGTGATCTTGTCAGTGGTGGGAGTCGGGGTTTCACTCTGAGGCGTCAGATCAGACATGATGACTCAGCTGATGTGAGGCAAAGCCAACACCACCGAGGGGAAAAAGGCGTAGTAGCTTTTGTTCCAGGAGCCAGTGAAGGCCCCAAAAAAAAAAACAGGTCAGAGAGAAGAGGAAATCAGAGAGGATGAGATCAGCATCAACACAAAAGAAGAAGAGAAAAAGGCCAATACAGAGAAGGCCCACAGCAGGTGTCTGAAAGGGTGCTGCTTCTCCTCCTCTTTATGCCTGCATCCTTCTCTCCTCCTTGTTACAACTGAGTGAAATACGCTGCCGTCTTGAGAAAGGCTGCCCTGCTCTCTCTCCTCCTCCACCTCCTCCTCCTCTTCCAACCTCTTGTTATCCCTTTTGTGCAGACTGGGAATTTAAAATGCAAGAGAGCACCGTGCTGGAAATCACAGCCCTCCTCCGGCCAGCTTAACACCGGTTCACTCTGATTGGGCTGCCTGTGCACCGCAGTGAATGCACTGGGTGGGTGTTGACCAAGATGGCTGACAGTAGTGCTGGGTACAGCAACACACTGTCACGTGAGCAGATGGTGCATGCGTAAAAAGAAAAAAAGGAAAAAAAAAAAAGGGGGGGGGGGGTCCCCAGAGGACCAAGGCAATGCTAATGATGCAGCAGAGGACTGATCTGTCTCTCAAGCATCAACAGCCTCCCCTGACCTGAAACAGAGGCCTGTTATTTGACAAAGCAATTATTGAACGGGCTGCAGCAGCACAGCACAACGCCAACAGCAGTGAGCGACAAGGGTAATAAGGCCAGATGTCCTGGCTGTAAATGGTTATTGTGTTTTTTTTCATTTCCATCTAGGGAAAACCAAGTGACCTCTTATAAAATAAAAGGCCAATATTCCGGTGCAGTTTCTACAGGCCTGGCCCATGTTGACGAAATTATAAACCACACTTGACACTGATGAAGAGATGATATCTAGGGGATGATGTTCAGTGTCACCAGAGGATGAGAAAAATATACACATCAATTTGGAAAAATTTAAATACTATGTCCACATTACAATATTTGTAACTGTGGTCCAAATCAACAGAGGGCTCAGTGTTGATTTAACGCAGCTACAACTGTCAGGTTAAGCAAGTAAATGAAGTAGCTATCAGACTTAAGAATCAGGAAAAGTCCATTTAAGTTTTGTCATGTTATATGTGTCCTGCTGCTTGCAAACCACCTATTACATACATGTTGGAAAAGTGCTGTGTCAAAGGTCTTATGACAACTGATCATACCTATAAAAGATAATCATAGGATTTATTTGGCTAATTGATCAGCTGACTTAATTAAAGACATGCTGTAGGTATTGTCCTGTCACAGATTAATGTTAAAAGATTCATTGAAATCTAATGCTTATGAAAAACCAGTGTAGGGTTTCTCTGATGTCTAGAGACTGACCATGTAATCACAACATCCTTAGTTCAAGCTGTGAACCTCTGTTGCATGACACACCCTTATTCTCTTCCCTCGCTTCATGTTTATCTTAACAACTAACAACTTGTTTCATTATTGATTATTGCTCGACCAATAGATCAGCCTTATCGATTTTATTGTCTATACCAACATCAACATATAGGTATCATTGTAAATGTTGGCCTGTATGTAATAAGGAATTACAGAAATAGCTAATTTACAAACACCACACAATTACATTAGAGCACTTGTATGCATATGTTTATTTTACACTGGAAAATGTAGGCCTGGGTAGCAATAAGCAATAAGCATGCAGCATGTTTAGATCAAGATCTAATCATCACTGACAGTACAGGCAGGGCTGCAGCTAGGGATTATTTTCCAAATTAATGGATTAATCGTTTGGTAAATAAAATCAGAAAATAGCGAAAATGTTCAAATATCTAATGTTTTCATCTGTCCCACCAGCAGCTCATAACACTGAGAAATTCTGTTTGCAATGATGAAACACAGAAACACTCACATTGGAGAAGCTGCAACCACAGCATGTTTTTTGGACTTTAAAATTGATGAATTGATGAATAATCAATCAAAAATGATTAATTATCAAAATAGTTGCTTCTATAATATGATTAATCAACTGCAACTTTGCAACTCTACAGGATTCAATTACTGACCTACTTACACAGGACTGTCAGGTTACTTTGCTTTTCCTCATGAGATATGGGATGTAATCAATGCTTACATCCTCTTATGATCATGCAGTGGAGATGTGAAAGCAATGTAAAGTTAGTTTATCAAGTGGGTGTAGGTAACTAGGCCATAATCTTCATTTATTTTCTGCTGAGTTGAAGCAGTGATCAATAACGCACATGGATGGTTAGTTCATGTGAAATATTGATGACATACATAATAATAGTTACCACAGACAGAACTTTGGGCTCAAGAAAAGCCAGCTATGACCATTTCACCGTTAGTTCTAACACCAAACAGAAGCATTGCGAAGTAATTACCCAAGTCTGTCAATAACAACAGGTAGCAGAGGAGTTTATAAACCACACACCTTGTTTACATTTGCTGTGTCAACTCACTGACATGCCACCTAAAATTACTGACTTGCGAATGAGAATCACGTGACAAGAGATTTGATGGTATTTATTACAATCCTAACCTTAGCTAAGTTAGTCACTGGCAGTTTTCTTGAGTCACAAGGAGATGGGAAGTTGTTTGTTTAACAGTCCAAAGTTAGCTAACTACACTAGCAAGCTAGTTAGCTAAGCTAACAGTGGGCACACTTTCTGTTTTTTGTACATTAGGTTATTATGGAGGATTATGTTTGCTAGCTGAGTCATCATCTGGACTTTTCAAAGTTTGTTAGCACTTACTTCTGCGCTTTGACTCGATTCTTTCAATCTGGAAGTCATACTGTCGAAGCGTAGTGGGTGACAGCGACCCAGCCTTCCCAAACCTCAAGTTCGAGGAGTTTAAAGCCTCCTTGAAGTAAATCACCGAGGTCGGGGAGAGAGTCTCATCTGGACTGTCAGCGTGTCCGTTTTCATCGGAGGAATTTTGTCTCCCAGAACTTTCTGAAACCTCAGAAGATGACTGCACAGGCAGATCTCCAGGCTGCATATCCCGCTCCGCCATCCTCCTCCCCTCCCTCGGTCAAACTCACTTCATGTGACCAGGGGGTGGGCTGTCGGTCAGCGGTCAGCTAGCTAGGTGCAGTTAGCTGCGGCCATGCACCGCTAAGGGTCTCAAAACAATTGTCAGGCCAGTCCGTTTAGTCCAAAATCTCTCCAGTAATGTCTCCGCCTTTCGTCTTGTCCTCCACAGCCTCCACCTGACCCGGAAATGGCTATGAATAAGTATTTTGGGCAAATCTGTTGCTAATTTCGCGAGAGTTTGAGCGTTGTGTCAGCGTTCCAGCAATCCCTTTACATGATCAGAGACAATGCAAGTGACTGAAGATGAGACACTAGTAGTAGCGAGATCAATCCCCTGAATGCTCCCATGATTCATTGCGATACGCTTCGGCGGCTCTGAGCACTTGTGCCTCTTCTTTTTGTAAGACTCTCTGATGAACTTTTTCTATCCTTCTGCACAAACAGGACACTTTGAACATTTAGAAAAAGCGCCGCTTGCCGGAAAACAATAAAATTACATTTTAACGAGGATAAAATGTTTGATGTCATCTAGCTAGTAGTAATAAATAACATCAACCTGGAATACACCTGTAACTTATTGCAAATTGCCAAATTTCCACCGACTGATGGCATATATGTCTGGAGTAGGCTACTTAGATTGATTGTGTGAATGTGTATGTGTAAGAGCAAAGACATTGACCCACGTTAACTTGATTCCTTTTACCTTTCATCACTTTATCCTTCAGCAACAGTATAGTTGGCCAGCCAAATGTGAATGTGTTCATTTTTTAGCTTCATAATTGTAGTTTCACAAACAAACAAAAAAAATAAGAAAATTTGTTTTTCTACTGCTTTTCAAGGTGTAGTCTCATCAGGGGATGAGTTTGCTCTGTTGTCATGGAGATAAGTGGTTGAAAGTTCAGGAAAAAGCTATTAGGTGCTAAATTGTTGAGACAAAGATGTGGACAAACTGGAATGAAGATTTTGAGTTCATCTCCTGTTTTTGTCACTGTTTATTGTTTAATTGTTAAATGTATAGAGAGCAGTGCACATTGATCAGTTCAGACATTTTGAAAACATCAGTGTAAATGTAACTAAAACCAGACTGAAGAGATACAAAATATACACTAAAACAGAATTACAAGAAAGCTGAGGAAACATAAAAAGAAATCTTTGGAAGGAGGAAACATAAATTAAATCTGTGGAAGGATGAATCATTCTGTAATATTTATGCACTTAACATCAAAAATTTGACGACACCAACACAACTGCAGGTTGCGCTTCACACTGATGTGAGTGAAATTGTAACCAAAGGGTAATGATCATATATATCTCATACAATAAACTAAGATAAATCCAACATAGAGTTAATCCAACAAATAAAGCTGGTCCTTTTAAAATTTTTATTGAATCTGACCATAATAAAGTAGACAATATCTGTAATATCATTTTTAATGTCATCGAGTGGTTTGAGGAATTTCAGAGAAAGAAAGCTGAGGTAGAGCTACAGTTCCTGGAACAATTTCACATGAAAGGCGTGAGCTGGCACTAAATAAAACGCAGTGGAAAGACATCAGGGATCAGACCAGCAGCATCAGATAGGCACTGGCTGTAGAGCACAATTCAAACTACAAAGCACCAACAAGCTGATACAAATGCCTCTCAAAGCGTCCTTTGAAGGGAAAATCAAATACTTAATAGGCTTTATGTTTTTGAAATGGAATTTGAAATAAAGATGAGGAATTGTGAAACAAAGATGTAGCTGGCCCGTGATGTTATTCTGTCTTAACGTCTCTCAACAATGCTGCCTTTTTTCCATGAATAAAACACGACGTACATGAGGGAAAACATGGAAATGCTGACATGCTTCAGGTTGTAAATGTGTAAAACAGCACCTGTTTTGCGTTATACACTCATGTATGAGGGATGATCCCTCCTCACACTAACTTGTCTTAAGATATGTCGTACTGATGTTAGCCTTAAAAATATTTTGTGTTATGAATAAAAACATTAAACATTGTTTTGAGAACAAATTTCAACTTGTGGAAAATTAGGTAAAACCCCAAGACAGCAATTTCTTACTTTAGACTACGGCATGTTCAGGTAAAAGTGTTGCTTATCCTGAATGACCATTCGAAGCCATTACAAAACAATGGTAATGTATTCATTCACTAAAACTCTTAGAAATGGCATACAGGCCCAAGGACTTTAACTGTACAATTATATCTGATGTCACACGAGATGCCACTAAAAGTAGATAAATAATATAATACACTATCTTATAACCATCTAGACAGAAGAAATCATTGAAATATGTGTTTAAATTATGCTTAACATAAGGTTGCACATTATCATTTTTTGAGACAATTCTGAGTGTCTGTTTGTTTTATCCAATGTCCCAAACAACGCAATGTGATTTTGAAACATAAATGATAAATTCTTAATAGAAAATCTAAATTTCATCTCAGTTCAGACATATGTATAAATCTCTTTTGTGAAACTTTTTTTTTCAAGATTTTTAAAACCTATTTACAAAAATAAACCAGATATGAAATTACTCGCTGGCTAGACAGTTCAGACAAATGATGTCTCAGTCAATAAATTTCCCCGATATCACAAGTCCCTTTCCTGGCTTTATTTTGGCAATAGCCCCCAGCTTTCCAAAAAGTATCAGGTATCGGAACGTGTCTTAGATGACACCTGAAACATTTAACATCCCCAGCAAGAAATGTTTAACCTTGATTTTCATAGAGATTAAATATTACTCTCCTGTTACTGTGTGTAATCCAGGGAACTAAATTTGAGAATCATGCGCTCAGTGCAGAACCAAAGGTTATTGTGTATTTTTTGAAACAGTAGCCTAATTTCACCATATTATCATTCATACAGTCTGACTCCAGCAAAAATAAAACAATCATATTATTTGAAAAACCCAAATTACTTCACTGTGTTGTAATATTAATAGGAACAAATGACAATATGTAATGTAAAAGATGTAGTTCATAATGACAAAATCAAAAGTGGCCACTCTGTAGCTCTGTGGAACTTCTTGGCCTCTATTAGCTGATTGTTTTGATGTTACAGCTCATTTACTCTACTGCATGTTGTGTCTCACCACTGTCAGCAGGCAGCTGTTTTCAGCAAACAAGCGTTGATAAAGCCATTAGACAGGGTTCACTTGGTTTATCAGAGCCAAAGTTAGGGACCGGCTGGTCGAGAAAGTGAAACACCTGAGTTAAGTGTGGAGACCAAACAAGAGCAAAAAAGAAGGCATACGTGAATACTGGATTTGCATTTTTCAAATGGCAGAAATACAATCCCAAAGGGACAGTAATGTTGCTCTGTTTGATGGGTGTGTATCCTATGTATGTAATTCTTTGCTAACATGTTAGTCATCCGGGCTGCATGTCTGTTCTTCTGTCCACAAACTTTACAGTATCTTTAGTTTCAGTTTCCGTTTTACTAGCACTTCCTGTTTGCTAGGTACCTATAGATATACAGACAGCTATCAATAAATTACTTTATTTCCTATTATTTTTAAGTGGGTTTTTGTACCTACTTGTAAAAAGTTCAGTTAGTCACATGGCTCCCTTATAATTTAAACCTCCTAAATATAACAGAACTTTTCGTAAATGGAAACATACAATACAATACAAAATGTAGCCGACATTATAACAACCCACCCGAATGAATTTTTACCCGCGCTGTGTAAGAAAAGTAGCCGAATTGTGCGGAAAACCTCCCAATCTGGCAACGCCGTAGGAAACTTTCTTCTGAAGACGCAAACTGGCAAGTTCATAGTGACACACTGAATTGAAGAGCGCATGCGTGAACCGTTTTAAAAACTGTTAAACCGTTTAAATTTTTGGGGCTTTCCGTAAACAAGTTGTGCCGACTGAGTTACTGTATGTTATTCAGTTATTGATGTTGGGGAAGTTTCTAAAATTATGTTTGTCTGTCTGCATTCATTATAACATTGCTAACTTAACTACTGCACACCTGTTTGCCATTTAACGGTGAGTAAATTACCGGAAGTGGGCATCATTAACAACAAGTAATCAGGGTTTGTGTTACTTTCTTAACAACATTGACGACGGTATAAAAAGAAGTGCCTCCTATCATGTGTAAAATAACAGGTATGTTTGTTAAGCTAGTCGATTTGTGCGCAAATGGACTTGGCTAAATCAAAAACATTCACCAAGTCGTTAAGTCATTCTGTTGAAACTGTTAGTTAGTTTTGATTGAAAGACGGGTAATGAGTTAAGAAAAAAAATTAAGACTATTCAAAGGGACACGGTGATAAAACTAAAAGCATGAAAGGTTTTCTTAGATCCTGACAGACTTTGCAGCTATAGTATATGAAACTGAATAACATGCAACAAAGGTATTTTAATGGATTCAAAAAATGTTACTGGGGTATGTCCAGCCAAGTTCAAGACAAGGCATGATCCTACGAGACAAATCTATAAAAGCCAATAAACTGTCTACATTTCTTGTTTTTTTTTTAATTGTAGGAATGAGAAAAACCACACAATCTTTTTATGAAACTCTTCAAAATCCTGCAAACTGAAAGTCAGAAAGATTGGGGACAATTTGAGGCTTTGGCTGAAAAAACCCCTAAACTGTGTAAAATCCTGTAAAAGAAAATGAGAGGGAAATAGTGGGTTAGGCTGAGACATCTCAGATATCACAAAAGGACAGACTTCAGCTCAAGAATGAACAAAGGTCTCATTACTTTGCTTTAATAACGCTTGAATACTTGTGGTGTAAGATTACCTCAACAGATCCTTCAAGTAGCCTATTTATAATCTGATGATGGGTTTAAGAGTGAAAGCAATGCAGTGGTGTCAGCATGACACATAATATGGGTTGAGTAGTAATTTTTTTTTTTTTTTAAATGTCTTTTTTGTAACCAGGACAGGGCTGTATTTTCTTCTGACAGTACAGGCCACTGCTGGGTGTATACATTTAGTTATGAAGGCAATGATATCAGATCTTGCCGTGATTCCTCCAACAGATGGCGTTGTAGATTCAAAATCCCTCATTCACTGCTGAAATAAATAAACATTCCCAGCAAGTGTGCCCTTATGAAGACACTGCAATAATCCTGCAATACTTTTCAGATGCATTAGATAACTTAATGACCAAAACACACACAGATGTCAATTTTTAATGGTGCAAATACAGAATGTATTCAATTGTGATTCCGCAAATCAGGGATTTTGAAAGACTTCTTCCAAGACCTTCGAGGACTTTTTGAGCTATTTATTTATGTAGAATAACTACCTAATATTTTTTTGATTGATTTTAGCTTTACGGATAATTTTTTTTTCATGTTTTCAGAAATATCCACAGATTGCCGACTTCAATGTTGAACCGTGTGCGTTCATGCATTGACCTTGTCTGGCAACAACTGTAGCCTGCAATGACTTGGTTCAACTAGAAGAAAAAAAAAAACGTTGGAGAGATGATGGTGCAGCAGTGGAGCAATCTGACCTCCCACCGGAGGAGTGGCGTTGACAGAAGGATGGTCCAGCAGATAGAGGCGGCAGCATGCTGAGCGCAGCCGCCGCACAATGCCACATACAAACTTACCCGAGCAGTGGAAGTAGACTTCTTTACTTTCATGCCACCGCAGGGGTGACAACAGGAGCCAAACGCACAGAGCCAAAGATTAAAACAAGCAGCGGTAAGTCTTCATACAACTTACCAGCGTAAACTTATTTCGTAAGGCCTTGCGTGCATGTGGAAAGAGGCGTCTTGGTTATAAATCACCAGGATTTCTGTCACTTTTCCTACAGTAGTACCCTAGGGACTTTAGCGACTATTTCTTTAGCGACATTTTTGTGACGTTTTGTTGAAACAGTTCATGATTGATTACACCATTAAAGGATGGCTTGTGCGTAAATGCGCAGCTTGAGTGTGTTTTGTTTTGGTCAATTGGTTCTTTGGGACAGACACTTGGCATGCGTTTAGCAGGATTTGTGCTACTATTTAAATCTCCTGTGCTGGTGTGCTGCTACTATTAGGTTTTTGGAGCCAAAGCAGCTGCATTATATTTATTCAGTGTGCTAATGTTCTGGAAATTATCCTTAAATGTATCACAGAATTATTACAGTTATTGTTATGATGCACAAAGAGTTTCAGCATGATATTTATTTGTATCTTTCCTTCTTTTTAAGTGTGCCTATGGTAATCATGTAATTATATTTTGCTGCACTATGTTTTCAAATCTCATCCATCATTAATTTGTGCACCAGCAGCAGGTGCATAATAAGTCTTACTTGATACCTGTGCTGTATAATGTCTCTCTGGATTTTGCCATGGTGTTATTGTAGCAAAAGAGACTTTCCTTTCAGTCAAACACTTGTGGTTAGGTTTTGACAGAGTGTGAAGTAGTGTGCACTGAATCCACAGAGAGCAGAGAAGTAACCTGTCCATGTGCTACTTTGTCAGGTCAAACATCCGCAGCCGCTCTGGTGATCCGCTCTGCTCAGCATATTCAGTAAGGAGATTTATAACACGCAACCTGAAGAGATGAGCGGCAGCAAGAAGTAAGTGACTTCAACAAGCTTTACAGGAGTGCCACTCACTTCACTTGATCTTAAATGAATCGGATACGACACACCTATGTGTTTATATATATGTGTGTGTGTGTGTGTGTGTGTATGTATGTGTAGGAGCCTACAAACAGCTTCTGGTGCTTAATATGAGGAGGAATGAATGCTTAATAGACCAGGTGCACCTCAGGAACAAGTGTTAGGCTTATCTGGTAGATCTGACAGCACACATGCTGTGACTGGCAAAAATGGGAAATTTATACCGTGAGTCAGTGGTGGAGGCAGGTAGACTGCAGGTGACTTTGCTGCATTTCAAGTTCATATAAAGAGTAAATCATTATATCTGTTGTCAGTGTCAGCTAGCAGACGGCTTAGAGGTCAATTAACGTTTCAACATGTTAAAGTTTAAGTGTCAAGACATGAACAGCCGTGTAATTGCTTAAAACATCCCTCAACAACAAACGTGTGGAAACCAGAGCGAACCTTTACACAGCGTTTTTTTTTTTGCTTTTTTTTTTTAATTTGAGCACCATCAGTAGCCCTGATGACACTGCATCCTTATCATCGACATACATGAACCAGACTCTTGTTTAAAATTTTGAGGCAGTTGAAACGGTAATATGTCTATAGCTGCGCAGAGCTGCACGCCAAAAACATACTAAAAGTCATTGAAATTGATTAAAAAATGTGCTTATCGTAAGCTATTTGACATTTTTCTTAATCATCTTGGAGCCACTATTTCAAGGCTTTAAATCCCAGTTGAACCCTGCTTTATGATTCCTATGTGACCCCGTTCATTTTGAATAAGCAGTGGAAAGTTTTGGTGACAGTCGCCAAGAAACAAAGCTTTGATTTTCAACCTCATGCATAGTGAAAACTACTGTCAGACGAAAGCCCCAGTGTGGCTATCATTTATCAAAAACTGTAGGTATCCTTTATTGTGAGGTGAAACCCTTTGAGCTTCAGAGAAATCTGATATCCGATGACATTTCGCCGCCTTTGCATCAGGGATTTGACTTGATTTGGAGTACACGGTACTAGACCATACATGACCTGGACACATTTATTCATATCTAGTGTGACGACTACAGCAGATACTGTATACCATAACACAGTCCAGGATGCCTTAAGGCATGGTTTGGACTCGCAGTTGCATCAGCTCGGGTACAGAGAACACTCTTTCCTCTCCAAACAGATGAATGTAGGCTGCACGCAGATTACTATGGGCTCGACAAGGACAGGGTGACTGATAATGTTATCTACGCAGTAAGAGACAGATAGCAGCTAATATACCAATCCCGAGTGCAAAGTAACAGCATGTCAAGTTTTGGTTGTTTGAAGGTTGAGCCATTGCGCATCAATAAACACATATCTTAAAATACTGATTCAAAGAAAAACCCACTGGTGTTCGTGATCTAATTTGTATTCCTGGATTCATTTTGTTCTTTTCCCTGTCTTTATTCTTACTCTGAGTAATTGGGCAAACGCTAAACTGCCACTTTGAGATATTCCCTGTGCATCTGTGACACAGATTGAAAACACAAAATGTTTCAGTTATTGAAAATGTCAAAGGCAGAGGCGAGACCAAGGGACGGTTTTCAGAGTTTTAAGCAAATTCCAACTAAACAAAGTCAGTCCCTAATTTATAGAGATCAGATCAAGTCCAACAAAAAGTCCCAAACTTTGGCACCGCTATTCATTTTTGTCTGACAGACATTCATCTCAGTTGGACGCCTCGTATCTTCTGCTTTTACGGTGTTTTTTTTTTTTTTTACTGCAGTTGTCTTCCACTGGATATGGGTGTGAGCTCTTAACAAAAGGGAATTACTGCCAGTGGTTGTGGTTCAATGGTGCAATAGTTTTAATTGATGCAGCAAATGTCACCTTCAGCCGGGGCTAATTCACTCTACTACAAGCTGATATCAGCAGCCTGCAGAGTATGCAAGTATTCAGAGACAAGATTTGCACCCTGAGAGTTTCTAGTTCTATTGGCTAACCTGCTGCTTTTGTATTAGTCATTGCACGCACATTATTAAAACATGTGGTGGAGTAATCAGTGAATCAGTCAATCACATATGGTCGCTCATCTGTCATTATGCAATTTTAAAATCCCCCAAAATCCCATTTGTTACATTATTACTAACTGATATTCTTGTTGATTACAACATAATCATCAATAGCAAAGCTTATCGTTTTTGGTTGCATGTCAGAACCACAAAAAAACAAAATCAGAAACTCTGCCAACTGCTTTATATTACTCTCTTCTTTCTGCTGCTATAATGGGTCCCCAGACTTTCACTGCCAGGGTTTATAGTGATCTCAAAAAGATTATACTGTAGGAGAAAAGCAGAGTTCAACCGATAATAATCTTCAGGTGAAAGTTAGTTGGAAAACGTGCTGTAAATGGCCTGCTGTGCAGTGTTTTGATTAAGTGGTGGAAAGCATTCTGGGAAATGTAGGAAATCCCTTTTTCAGATAGAAACAGACAAAGCAGGATGGGGTGGGGGTTGGGGGTGTGGTGGGGAGGTTGGGGTAAGTTAAAAAATGAAGCATGGTTTCGTTTAAAATCACAAAATAACTCACGTAACACACACGACATCACACGTCAATGATCTGCAACAATGACGATGGATTTATACTTTTAGTCTCATATCACATCCAGAACAAAAACTTGATGAATAAATTGACGACAGTGAGTTGTTGTCCTCTTCTTCCTCTCTGATAATGTGTTAAGCTGAGAGTAGAAAACACAACCCGGGTGCAGACATGTGTGGGGCCTCAGCTCAGGCTGAGTGGAGTTTGGCCTGTTATGTCCATGGTTGTTCTATAGGTGGCAATGGAGGAAGATAGAAGGGAACTATTAGTAGGAAGGATGGTGAAGTTTCAGCCTCAGCTTTTAACTGGCTGAATCATGATGGTGTTATAAAACTTCTTTAAAACAAGTTGACCCGCATCAGACAGTTACACATCAGTGGCTTGATAAAAGATTCTTGTGTGATCAGTCAGCTTTATCAAACTAGTAGGTAATATTAGAGAAATTCATCTTTATTAGAAAAGTGTGTAGAGTTCTTTCCAATACTGTCATTATGTACTGAGAATAACAAAAATGACAAAAGAGTCTACAATCTTAAACAGCTTTATTTCTAGAATAATTGTAGGCTACTTTGTGATTTCAGTTGCTAATGCCACTAAATGCAGGAAGTGTGTCAGAGTCAAGTGTTTATTTTGTGCTGCAGAAATGTTGATTGGAGAGTTGTCCACTCATAGAGCTGACATGACCACAGGCTTTTATAGTTGTATAATTATAGTGTCAGAAAATTACACTTGCCATTTAGCAGTGGTGGGACTAGGTTTCAAACACACTTCATCTTCTGTGTTTGATTTTTCAGAAGAACACACTGATCAACCGAATCTATTCGTCTGTGCAACATGAACTTGATGCAGCTAGTGGAGAGAGTATCACACTGACTCTCCTCGTGTTAACACATCTCTTAGTGAGACATTAAGCCAGCTGGAAGAATACTGTTCTCTTGCTGACCTTTGACCCCCTGAGCCCCTCGTGTCCAGGGCGTCTCTCTGCCATCTTCTCTGCCGGTCCACTTTGACCTAGAATGTATTAACTTCCTGTAGAAAGTGACTGAAATTATGAATGAAATCCAAATTAATTAAATTATCTGGTAACAAAAACAATGTTGCGTTGTTCCACAGAACAAACCAATTTGTCTATGATCTCATTAGGGTAAAACCCAGGGGTTAAGTAGTTCTGGTATTACTTGACATGTCTGTGTGTGTGTGTGTTGGTGGTTAAGTGCGTTGGGGTGATACTAAATGAGCCATTTATAGTCGATAATAAAATTAGTATGTGTGATGATAAAATCTGAAGTTTTCGTTGATGACTCACTCAGCATGCACATAGCAGACTGAGAATAAAGTGTTTGCCCTCACCACAAAATCAAACAAACAAAACTTCTGTTTAGCTTCAAACCTGAATGAAACATTTTTTAAAATCGATGCTGATGTTTGTTGGGCAACAATACGGCTTGTTGACGTGTGTGTGTGTGTGTGTGTGTGTGTGTGTGTGTGTGTGTGTGTGTGTGTGAGACAGTCGTCTTGGAGAGTATCGGAGGCTCTGACATGCCAGCCTGTTACGGGTTTGTGTGTGTGTTGTCACTTAAGTAAAGCCGGCGTAATCCTGTAAGGGCGGATGAGTAGACAGACATGTGATGCCCCACTTGTTTCTTAGGTTGGGTGGTGAAGAGGGGGGCTGGCAGGCATTACCTGCCAGATGGACAGGCTTTGTAGTGTGTGTGGGCGTGTGGCTGATTAGATGCAACACTAACACATACTTTTTTCAAATGTCCCCCACCCCCAGTAATAAAACACAACACCTTGATTCAGTGTCTAATAGATGAAGTGGAGACAGAGCCAGATCCAGATTTTGATGAGTTCAAGTCTCAGTCAGTCGGGCGTTTTTTGCGCATGACCAGTCACTCCGGCCATCACACTCAATTAGCAGAGACTTCCTGTCCTCTCCCTCACCCCCCTCCGCCAGATTAAATCCATTACATCGTACCTATCGACTGCGCACTTTGCCCTCCTCAAGGACGACACACATTCTCATGCTTGAGGATAGTTTAGCTACTGAAAAACATAGAACAAGGTGCTATCTCCAGGTGTTGAGGTAGTCACATAGGGTGTTTGTCAATGAGTCTTTAATGGGTCGAGATGAGCGCTACCAGCAGCACCAGACTGAGTCCTAGTCCGAATTTATTGCAGGTGAACGAGCCGAAGCGCTATGGCTCCACGTTGTCGCTGGAGGAAAAGTGTGAGCAGTCTTTCTTCCTCTTTTACTACTACAGGATGGAGGATGAGGCGGTGCTGGACCGAGGGGCGTCCTTACTCAAGCACATCTGTGATGAGGAGGAGGTAGAGGGTAAGTTTACCTGTACACTTTTATATCTCTGCATGTGAACAAAAAGTGTTTGTTCTTTTTTAAGTCTTCCATATGATGTAGAGTGCAAGGCAATAGAAACATAAATAGCAGGAAGCATCAAACGTGCATTTAAAAAAAAGTTTTAACTTATGTATGATATATTTTTTCTAAGTTCTTTTATTTTGAAAGTCATTTATCTACAAACAATACTACCTACAATGAACCAGCTTTTTAAATTGGAGTTTTTTTCTTTTTTACTGAAGAACTAAAGAACTTTTTCAAAGCACCCATTGAGAGAAACAGGAAGGGCGTCATTTAGCCTTTTAGAGACCGCCAAATTTCACACGCTTCCTGCATGTAGACCGTCACGCTCACCTGTTTGGCGAGCTGGCATGAGAAAGATGTAGAACAAGGAGCATGTGATCCTGTGTTTACCTCACTAATCCACTCAAAGACCTACAGGACAACAAAGAGAAAGGGGGGGAAAAAAACAAAAACCTTCCAGTATGTTAAAATGTCTTAAGTGATAATAATCTCTAATATCATATTATATTCTATTGGCATGTTTTCAAGTGGATTAATGCCAGCAGAGAGTATGTCTTGTTGCCATGGCGCAAGGTTAGGTTTACATGGTGATGACATTAACCCGCACCCAGCTCCACAGTTTTCTTGGTTCTAGTCCAGAAGATTAAAGGGCCTGGCACAGAGCCCGATTTACCATCCAAGAGCCTCATGTTTTGTTTTGTTTTGTTTCTTTTGGTGGAAGTACTCAGAATGCTTCCAGCACCAGCTCTTTGTTGTTGTTGGTGATTTCTGATCTCTTTTTTTTTTTTGACACTTGACAATTGTTTTCAAGAAATTCTTTAATGTTGCTTGTTTAAAGTCAGTGCCTTGCTGCAGTTATGCAACTTAGACAAAACATAGTGCAGAGTTTGTGATGGATTGCACTTTTTTGAACTAGCTTCAAAACATCTGTTGAATAATTTTCATACTGTACAGAAATGAATGTGAAACAATGGCTGTATAGAATGGTTATAAAAACAGTGGCATGGGTATATCTGATTTATAATGGGCTAAATGTGTAAAACACTGGAATGATCCTTTAAGTAAATTACTTTAACACATGATTATTGAATATATATAATGCAATAGAATTTGCACAGCGGCGCCCCTCGTGCTGGAGATCAACATTTTGTCAGGTGTCACCTCCGCTTGAACCCTGCCTCAATCTATCTGACTTCCTGTGCGTAACCAGCGTCTGTCTTAGCCGTGTCTGCGTGTGTTCTCGTCTGTGGCTGAATCTCTTTTTGGGCTCTCCACTGAGCTCAGTAACCCCCACTCCTCCCCCCCGCTGCTCGCTCTGAGCCGACTGACTGATTACAACAACAACAACAACAGATGACGTAGTTTGACATTTCTCACATTGCCCAAGATAAATGTCTGTGAGAGGAGCTTTGATTCCAATGGCAAAATTATCTTAATCTGGCACTGATTAGCCTGTTTTCCCTCCAGGAACATGTTTGCTATCTCACCGTGCGTCACAGACAGTGTCAATGATCCAGATAGACGACAGCTAAGTCCCACTTTATGACCTTTGGATGGTCAATCCAAATAATGTATGTATGCAACATTATTATTATTATTAGTTACAATACCCATTAGACAGGCTCTCATGCTCCTAAACACTCATCTAGCATTATGTTAAAACGGTACATGTTTTATTGTTGTGATATTCAAAGTTTCAAAATATACTGCTGAGTCAGAAACCAACAGGGCTGACTAATCATTTCTTCTAAAACAAAAAAGCCCAACTATGGGCATCTCTCCCTTTTAATCCAGCTGTATATTTTTAAAGCTGTTCAGTATTAGCATGCTGTCAGTGCCGTGTGGCCTGTTGCCATCCTCCCCACTGGGCAGGTCCCAGCAGCATGGGTTACTGGGGAAACTGGCGGTGGCGTTGCCTCTCCTCAGAAATCTAGTGAGCTCAACAAACCTCCCAGCACACACAAGGATTTCATTTCATTCAGCTCGAGCTTACGGGCAGCTCCAAAAGAAGTTCTTCTTCCACCCCAAAAAAAAGAAGAGGAAGTCGTTTTACAAAGCTCCTCTGGCAGTGTGCAAATCTTCCTTTCCAGCCCCTTGACTTGACTTGACTATTTTTTTATTCCTTCTCCTCCATCACTCTCTCATTCTCTCACCTCCTTTCTTGTGGTGTGTTCAGTGTGTGCAAACGTCTTCACACTCTGCTTTATTGCTCATCTATCACCTTTATTGGCTCTATGGTCTTTATGTCTTTCTATTTGACTATGTCTCTGCTCTCCTTTGTTGCTGTCCAGCCATCTGCTTCTGGGTCTTGTTGTAATGCCCACTTGCTGTCTGGTGAATCTGATTACTTCTTCGGTTGACTCTAATGTTTCTTAATGAACCAGCATGAAGGTAAAAGGCATTACTGGACATTTATACAGCTATACCTGTTCCATTAGCTGTGTTGCTGAAAATTGAGTCTTTTCAGTGGAAGGAGAGATGCCTCATCTCCATTACGGCAAATAAACTACATTTATTACATGTATCATTATTGCTTAATGAGGCTGTGGAATAATTAAATATAAGACACAGCGAGCAAGAGAGAGAGCAGGAGAATGGGAGGGACAATAAGAAGCCATTGGTAACTGCAAAGATAGAAGAGACTAGCAGATCTGATTAGCATGTAAACAACAGAAAAGCCAGAAACCTGAAATGAGAAGACACACATAATAAAAGCCCTGTTAATAAATAAAGGGTTTCTGTCCACTGAAACGCTAGGGGGCTTTAAATATGAAAAGGTAATCAAATCAAAACAATGCATCGAACAAAAATATCAGTATGAACAATTATACATATGAAAGAAAGGGAATTAGAAATAAAGGCCTGTTGCCTTCTACAGTTAAGATAAATAAAGGCTCTGGTGACTTTTTAAAGGAAAAACAATCGTTAAACACTATTGACTCACCAATGGTGTAACTTCATCAGTCTGATCAGGCATGGACATCGGTGGGTGTAGCACTTGCCTGTGACCGGTCTGTCAAAAAAACGCAAATAAGTAACCATGTGGACATGTTGCAAAAAAAAAATACAGAAAAAGAGGTACAGCATTCACAGATCTGAGCTTTAATGTTGTAAAAGTGTGATAGGCCATTAATTAATTTACACAATCTTCATTTTAATCTGTCGTCTGACTGAATTTGCATCAACTCAGACTTCTTCTTAGACGAGTTTAATTCTGTTTTTACTGTTTTTGTTTTTGGCCGACGATGCCGGCAGGGTTTTGGCCTTGTTCAATTGATCTTGTGCCCTGTGTTTTTATGTTATCACATAAACATGGGACAGGTACCGTCTTTGTTGAACCAAAAGCCTGGTTAGCAGCAACTCTAGTGTGGGTGATGCTGGCTCTGTCTCCAATTCTTTGTCTATTTTCTCCTGCACTGTCCCCCTTTGACCGCTTCTCGTCTCGTTTACCAGTTCTCCTGTCTTTGTTTTTCATTCATCTTATGCAATGTGAGAGGGGAAAGTTACCAAAACAGACTCATGTACTGCAGGAATTGTAGAATAATGTTTGCCAATGTTTCTCTTTATATCTGTATATTGTTCTGTATCCATATTATATATATGATTATTAACAGTTTTAACATTTTTAAGAAAACTAAACTTTGTATTTTCCGTTTGTTCCTCTGTAGTTCTGGGAGAAAGTTCAGTCACATCAATAACATTGATACAAGCAAACTACAGGCTGATGTCTGATATCCAGTATTTAACTGCTCAGGGCATGAGTTTAACTTCACACTGTCATCTGAAAACCACATTGAAAAAAAGACCATAGATAGAGAAGCAGAAAATGTGACCAGATAAAATATTCCCTCTGATTTACAGTGAGGTAAAACTGTAAAAAGCTGTTCAGCTTTTCCTCGTCTCTGATGTCCAGTATTTGCTTGGTGTGCTGAACCGTCGGTGTCAGTGAATTTAGATGAACCCCCTAAAACACAAGGCATTGTGGTACGAGTGAATAATGAGCGCCGTTGTGCTTCAAGAGAGATCATTGTTTGTTGTGTTGAGGGGTTCAGCCACTTCCTGGTTGGGTCATGTGCAGTGCTTGGCCCAACATTACCCGACCAGCTCAAAGAGGCGACGTTTGACACTGATTGCATAGAGCCTTTTGTTGCAGGAGCACTTTTGATGTTGACTCTGAAAGGTTGTTTTTTTTATAGTCTTCCTCTGCTTAGGAAGGAGAACGTGTGGTGTTAGAAATGTGGTCAAGGTTGTAGGTTTGTGGGAGGCCTGGACAATTAAACTTACAAGAGAAATATGCAGGTAGTGGAGAGAAGGTGCGGAATAATTGATTATTATAATTATTACTTAAAATACTGTATGACATCACTAAAACTAAACCTTGGAACTGAAGAGCAATCATCAGTTATTTTACAAGTTATTGATTGTATTGATCACAGTGGCCACTCTGAACTGTAGTGGGATGGGGAACGGTAAAGAAACTTTACTACCCTAGGCATTGCACTTGTTTGCCAGTTTATTAGGTACACCTAACAAAAGCTAATGCAGTCTAATGGTACATTTCAACCACACCTCTGGAACATTACCTGCATTTTGACTAGAGGAACCAAGGTCTACATTTAGTTGGAGGGGTTGGGACAAAACACAGTTGCTGTGCTGAACGTACAGCGTCATTCACACAATAAGCAAACACTGGGGTGCCACGTTACTCCATCAGCAGCCTCAGAGTAAGATAAACTTTGCGAAAATGAATGCAGTCTAATACAACAGCCCTACAATAGGTTACATGATACAGTTCGACAGCAGCACAATCTACATCCTCCAAAATGACCCCAAAGTCGGATCGACACCTCTGGAAAACAGTTAGAACAAAAACTGAACTTTCAAACTTTCATGAAGGTAGGATTTATCGCAGGACCATTGTATTAGACTGCACTGTGTTTTAGCTAGTTGTTCGTAATAATAAACTGCTCACATCACATCTCCTCTGCCGATGATTATATGCAGTGTGGTTCTAATAATTATTGATTTGCCATTACATCATTATATCAGTGAGTTCCCGTGGAGCTTCAGATCTTGTTGTAAAAGAATGTGTCTGCAGTAGGGTTCAGTGCTTTGTGTTGCACATTGTATCACCCAGGTATGTGTGGATTAAACTCCATCCCCTAATTTCACATCTACAGTACTAAAATTAAGTAAATTAGTTAAGAATAAATTCCCTGAATCAGATACCTGTCCTGTACATAAGCCAAATGACCAGCATCTCTGAAAATATGTGCACCGCGTGTTGGCGTCAAATCTCCGTCCGTCTGAATGGTATGTTATTAGCAAACAGTCTGGTCTGCTCGTCTTTATTGACCCTGAACCAACCCAACTACATGTAAAACTGCATGTCCTGTTGGTATTGTGCCAACACGCATAACAAGGATGTAGTCATGCAAGCAGTCATGGTGTCTTCACTGCTACGTGCGACTTCTTTTTCGGCCCAAATATTTGTTTTGACAGTGCACTGCAACCTCCATAGCCCTGCTCGGTTATGCTGTCTTGGATCTGTTGTGGGCCACGTGAGAATGTTCCCCGGTTGAACTGATAGAATAGTGGTCAACATTCGGTTAGGGTTATGTGCTGTAATTCACTTACCCTGCAGCACTGTAGCGATCACGTCATAATTCTCTGTAATGTTAATGCTTCTAATTTTGCACTTGCTGATAGGGATTTTGATTGTGTCCTGTGTCACCGTTTGCATCGTAGCAGTTAGAGTAGAACAGAATTTGTCAGGATGTTTAGTGTCAGAGTTCATCTGCTGTCTTGTGTTTTTTCCCAGGTCACCACACCATTTACATCGGCGTGCACGTGCCCAAGAGCTATCGACGTCGGAGGCGTCACCGTCGGAGAACCAGCCACAAGGACAGAAAGGAGAAGTTGACGGAGAACACCTCTGACAAGTCGGACACGGAAAACAACGATGAGGCCAGCAACAGCATCCTCAAACCTCTCAGTAAGTTCTGATGGACTCCATGTCAAGGCTGATTAGGGTTCATGTCTGTCTTCGCTTAAGGCTACTCTCTTTTCCAGAAAAAAAGCCCCTGTGACTCTCCGTGACCCAACGGAAGTTGCTGAGTCCACTTAGTGGCCAGAAATAGCTGTGCATGTCCTGCTGAGTGACAAGCCTGTTTCGACAGAGCAGGGTGAATTTTTATTCGAAGTAATGGCTACTCAGATACAATTGTACTAGTGCTGATATGAGTCTCTTGAGTACAGTGTATACGTTTGTGTATTTCTGTGCTTTGTCCGAGACATAAGTGTGTCTGTCTTTGTGTGAGTGCTGGTGTGCCAGCACTTACACTGTATGTGTTAGTGTTTGTGTCCTTGCTTGGCTGGGGCTTCCTCTTCTGTCCCGTAGAGTGTAAAGTGCGACGTGCCCTCAGGCACAGCTGCTGTGATCTGCGGATGCTCGGACAAAGAGCTCTGGACAGTTTGATTGAAGGTTGAGGAAGAAAGGGAGGAGAGAAAGGTCACATTCAGTGATGCTGAGTTTAGATATGAGTTAACGTGTAAGCCGAACTCTTACTGCATCTTTTTCTCTGTTGTGTTCAAGTTAAGGTTTGAAACGGTGTAAGACTGTTAATAAAACCTATAGCAGTCCAATGAGTTTTATAATGTCACAGAATTCATGGTGGGTTTTAAACAGTGTGAATTTGCCATTTTTACAATGAGATTTCAGAACAATTTATGCCTAGTTCTTATCCTGGGGGTCGGGCCGCTTCAAGAGGAATTATTTTGTTTGCATCTTTGCAGTTTTTGTGGAATTCTGCAACGTTTTATCTCTCGAGACCTCTAAAAGCTGTCCAGATGAAACATTATCAGGGAACATCACGTTTAGGTTGGACTGCTTCCAGTTCATGATCACATGCTCATAAAGGACATAAAGGACCATAAGCCAAAAACGGTGTAAGACTGTGGTTTTATTGACAACAAATACATGGAGTAATTTGGAAAAACAGAGGACAGACATTAATTCTCTGATTACATGAGGTCCGTGTAACAGTGGTCCCCTGTGAGGAAGGCTTAAAATGTCCTTGCTTTCTGTCAATCCAATAATGAGGCAGGCCACTGTCATTTCTAGAAAGTGATGCAATTTTACACATGCTTGCTCGCAAATGATGTGACAAGAGGACAAAATACACCAGAACTGGATTTTCTAATGTGTACACATCACTAAATGTGGGGGGATTTTCTTCAGGAAATAAATCCAGTCGGAGAATAGATTACATCCCGCCCATCTGGTTGTTGCTACTGAATGTGATGATGCATATTTAGCAAGAAATTGTGAGTTTTATAGATTCAGTCAGTCAGAGATACTGGGCTAAACTGCAGGCAAAACATTTTGTAATAAGCTTCCAAAGTGGCTAAAGAAATGATTACTGATAAGATGGCAGTGTCTCAGATATGATGAAGACCAGACCACTGAGTTTTTCTGTTACAGTCACACTGCATGTGGTCCAACCCTGACTCAGAGTAGTGGTTGCTATTTGTCCTGCCACCAATAAAGAATAGGAGATGACAGATGAAATAGTTTTTCGATATAACTGTTTGTGTTGCGGAGAGGCCGATCTGTCTGAGTGACCCTGAAGTTGGTTCTTTGCAGTCGGTAATTGTAGAGTTGTTGTCTGTATTTCCCTTTCATAGCAGATTTTAGACTATTTTGTACTTCTTTTCCCTCCTCAAGGCCTAACTCTACCCACAACCCTTTGCCAAATTGTCTGGTTATTGAGCCTTTGGACCAGTCTGGCAGGGATACAGCTGTACTCGCCAAACTAATGGACTTTGTCCGTGGGGTAATGATGGCTGCGTTTTGGTAGGCTAAATATTCCTGCCTGTTGTGTGTGTGAACAGCGGTGCAGTTACCTTTCGTACTTGCTGGTTCATTTGCTCACACTTGGTTTAACAAGATTAGTCTTTTTCTTGAAACTGCTGCCTGCACTTAGAGATGAGATTCATCACAGGCTGGACAACGTTGACGAGTTGTCCTTTTTCTTTTCTTTTTTTTTTAACTGTGCTGTTGGTGAGGAGATTGCCAAGTTTGACTTTTCTGTCTGGGTTTCCCAGTTGTTATGTGCATTTATGGAGTCCATAGTTAAAAAACAAGTGGAAACTAGAGACTCAAATGCTGTGTACTGTCAATCCCAAAAATATGTGTGAAAGGGGACAACAGCAATTCTTCATTCTTGAAAAACCCATTGAAGTCAGGCAGTAATGACGTAACATCTGAAACCCTACACACCTCGGGTTGTTTACGGCAACACTGGTAATTCTCCATTCATGGAAAATGCGACTATGTTGGCAGGAGAATGTTAGCTTTGACGTTTTGTTATCAGTCAACACCGTGGCAGTCTGCTGGCTCATGAGGGCGAAATAGAATAAATGCTGTTGATGTTATGTAAAAATCCTGTGATGGAATCAAGGTGCGCAGTGAAATGGCATAACAACACAAACGGAGAGCTCTTAGTACAATTGGTATTGTTGTACAGTGAATGGTTCGTTTGTTTTATTGTATGTAAACAGACTTTTGTAAAATTTATATTCCATTTGATGTGAAACTGTTGCCACTTAATCCCTTTTTAAAGTCATTCACTGATTACACCACAGCCAATCTTTAAAAATTCAAATGTCATGGTTCCTAATAATGAATTAATGTATTTTTAAATTTGGAAATCTATCCAATAAAAGTATAAAGTATATAAATGTATATATAGACTTTCAGGATGCCGCGTGCATCAGACTCCTGGTATATTTGTATGAGCAGAGACTCATCATAATTCAGACATTTCTCAGAAGAAGAGAGATTATCGGATGAGTTATTGGATAAACCTCTTTGGGTTGCACTAAAGAATCATGGTTGTCCTGGTAAAGTAACAGTTATACTCGTCACTTAAATTGCCCAAATAAGAAGTTTGTCTCACAGGGCTTTATCCTTAGAGCCTGCTGAGAGGATGCTAATGTTCACACCACGAGCCTCCTAAATGATGACTGCTGGTGCAGCATGCATAATTTACATGCTGAATGGATAGTTAATGATAGGAACCTAATATATCAGCACTTTTAGTAAATATGAAATTCTAAAGTTGTAAAATCACATGTTGATGTGAACAGTCTTCCATCTGTATCTTGTGGCCTAGCTAACCTTTCAGGGTCAAACTAGGCATAGCTGACAGCTTAATGCTGGAAAAGCTAGTGAACTAGCACTCTGACCTTCCAATGTCAGACATTGAAATAAAAATGAAATAACTGCATTTTTAATTTAGAGTTCCTCTTGACATAGATTTTTTTCCAAGTAGCTAACTTGTGCTAAA
Source organism: Seriola aureovittata (assembly GCF_021018895.1). Taxonomy (NCBI): domain Eukaryota; kingdom Metazoa; phylum Chordata; class Actinopteri; order Carangiformes; family Carangidae; genus Seriola; species Seriola aureovittata. The sequence continues at coordinate 18,594,431 of NC_079368.1, forward strand.
AACATGTATTTGTATTCTTTTGCCATTTGTGACAGTAGAGCAGCTCTGCCTTTTTAGGTCTTTACAGCTAAAACTCAAATCTGCAGGCATCTGTCAGGCACGTGGAAACTGACAGGCATGCAGTACAGCTAATGTCCTACTGTTACTCACTGCCCTCCTCTGTGTTACTCTCTCTGGGAATCAGGGCCGGCCCAGGGGAAGGCCCTTGTCTGTCATATGGACTGAAATCCTCTTGTTTGGTCAGATGGACGCTGCAGGGACTTTGAGTCCATCTCCTGGTTGCATGTGTGACCACTGCAGAGTTATTTGACCCCTGCTCATTTTGATGAGCGTGTTTTTTTTTTTGTTTTTTTTGCTAAGCATTTTCCCATCTTTTTCTACCAGGATCAAATGTTCTCTCAAAGTGGATTACAAAGATTACTTAGAAACTTGGTTCATATACAAATGGGTTTAATTTCCCAAAGTCAGGGAGAGCAAGCTACAACTGCTGTGATGTATTAATTTTTTTCTTTTGTTTTTTTGTGAACACATCTCCGATTTTATGTTCATTCTTCACTGGGAGGATACCAGCTCCTCTCACAATTTGAAGTACAGTCTTTGGAATTGCAAAGATCACATGACTAAATGCAAAGGTCTGTTTTCCTTCTGGCTCCTGAAAAGGTGACATTTTGGAACTACCCAGCTTTCACACGGAAACAGCCATCAGTGCAAGAGCAAACCATATTTTTCCTTTAAAGCACTGATTAAATTCTAGATGTGCTCTACTTGGTGCCAAATATTTTCTTTGAGTGTAATGAGGAAGGATTCAAACCGAAGAGGTTTACAGTGACAAATTATGGCCTGACAGTGATTCTGTTTCTGACATATTTGTCGTGGGTCTCATCTGATATCACAAATCCTAATGGGACTATTGATCACTTCAGGAGACATTTCCCTTTCCCCTAAGACTCATTGGCCTGCCCTTAATGAATATGATTGGTTCAAGAAATTTAAACAACCCACAATGTTTTTTTCTCACACATCACAAAATGACAGCAGGGATTCAAAACCTTTCTTCTGCTCTGGCACGTTGACAACTTGTAAGTTGAGCATTATACTATCCACAGACCAACAGACTGTTTGTTTGAGATATTGTTCAGTATCATAGGAAAAGAAATATCAGTAGGAAAGGTCTCTGGATATTGACTGGATAAATGACTTAAATGTTTGAAATGCCATCCGTTTCTTTCTGGGCCGATTGATTAGTTAATCTTCATTGATCGGCCCTCAGATCACCAATGTTTCCCCTCCCCCTCAAATCCACAGCCGTACCTTACCCCTCTGTCCTATGAGTGTACCTATAAGTCTGTAAGCTTGATTCTCTGCTACAAACTATGAAGATGGCACTTTTGTGGGTATCAGACAAAAATACTCTCATTCCAAACAGTGAAGTGGGTTTAAATGGTCCAGCGTGAAGATTTTAGGCTGTACATTATCACATAGTAGCTCACAGGAGATGCACAACTAGCTGCAAACTTTGCTTTTTTGTTCCGCCTACTTTCGGTTCACTTGCTTCATCTGATTTACTTCAGTAAATGATAACCTTTCAGAATGACTTTCGGCATTAGTCAGTCAGTGGACATGAGTGGACTTGAGTTTGCTGGCATCAGTTGAAGATGATTTTATGTTTACCCAAGTTTGTGACGACTGCACAGCACACTGCATGTTTGAGATTGCGTCTATGCCCCTTATTCAGTGTCTCATGATGATGATGCCTCATATTTTGATGTATGATTGTCATAGGTATAAAATTGAGAACCCTGACATCAAATGATTTTAGCATCAGATATTTTAAATCTTAAATCTCCACTATTTCTGTATTGTCTTTATAGAACTGTTGGTTAATCTCATTCACTCCTCAGTCTGAAACAACAGCAACACCCCAATAGGTAGATATTTTAATGTCTTATCTTAGTCTATTAACACGTTCTGTTTGGATTACTTACACCACAGATCGGCCCTTTACATCCATAATTCATGCCATATTCCTCTAATAACTTTGCAAGGCGCTTATTTCATGTTCATATGTATTCAGAGTGCGAGTTATGGTGTTCCTCAGGTCACCAGTTTGGGACCCCCAACTTTTGAATGAAGAAATTGCAGTCCAGTCATCATTTACCATTTATAAGCAACAGAACCAACCCTTACTCAGTTCACTAATCTCACCGTAGCAGTCTGACCTTTTCTGTATGATCTTAGTCTGATCTTAGCTAATTTTAGCCAAGTGTAGTTTGATGTTGTCTAACTGACATTTCTGAGTCAGTTGTTTACTCTTCTCTGCTTCTACTACTTTGTTGCTGCGTTTTAACATGTCAGAGATAAACATAACACAAGTAGAAAATAACATGTAAACACATATTGCCTTGCTAAAAGGCACATTTAGCCAGTGACTCATGATAATCTTAGAGCATGAATGAGATAAATTAAGATTTATATACAGGTAAATACTGGTAATGTTGCTGAGCCTTCCTGGACAAAGGGGTGCATTAAGCCCTTTTGTAGACAAACTTTGGGATAAACATGAACTTGACCTTGCTGTGATGAGTTGTATTGTGCTACAGTTAAAGCATACAGAAAATGTGGTTGTACGTTCAGCATACATGCAAACAGCTCACTGATCATTTCATTTCACATTCTTTCTCCCAAGCTGGTATTTGTTACATTCTCATCAGAACAACAAAATACCAGAGCTTGATGGTCTGGGCATAAATACTGTGCTCTCAATGGATCACCCTCAGGGTGTCACTCTGCATTCAGCCCAATCCCTGTTTGCTTGCCTGTGCGCTAGCCGCCCTGCATACTGAATGTCGGACTTTGTGGCATGGAAAACATTTCCTGTACTCTGTGATCCTCTCTTCCCTTTGAATGAGGTGGCGGGGAGTTGCATTATGATTGCATGTACAGTCACAAACAATGGACGTGCTATTAGATCCCATGTTGCCTTTTACTGTGCCGAGTTTCTCAAAAAGGTCAGAGGAGATGGAAGGTATTTGTGTAGGATGCATGTCAAGAGTGGGACTAAACAGGCCTTTAGTGGCAGTCACACTAAGCTTTCTACTGGGCAGCGGGCATTCTTCCTCCATCCCCTATCCCATGAGCCTCTGCTGCTGGGACAAAGTCCTCTTTGTATGCCCATGGCTCTTGGCTAGAGCACACAGCTTTGAAATTGCGTTTGAACGATGGGATTTTCATTTCTATCCCTCCTTTTCGTGCTTGCTCTCACCCCTCTTTGCTTTCACTCTGCACTGAGTCTCACCCCCCCGAACACTCCTCACCCACCCTCCCATCTTTCTCTTAGCAACTGCTGAGTGGGACAGTATTGCATTGACACCAACACTGTGCTTGTTATCAGATTTTTTTCCTGGATAGCGTGGATAGGCAGCATCAGTCTCTCATGAGGAATTAGAAAATCTCTCTTGGACACTTGGATAAACTCTTGAGTGAAACCAGTTTTTAATGTCCACTATTTATTAGAAGAATCTTCAGAAGAACGTTTAGTCTCTAGTTTTTATTCTTTACGGATGGGTGTAGGACAATTTCAGATTTACATATATTAGTTTTTCCATGAAAACTTGTTTGTTTTGTCACTCCTTCATTGCAGCTTGTTTCTCGATCATAAAAATTTGAGAATGCTAAATCCCAGTTTATTATTAGTATCAGCTTTTAATTAAATATATTATAATCTTGTACCAAAATTTAAGTTCTAAGATAATGAGTTATCTTCAACAGGATGTCTTTAGCTTTATTTCACAAGGGAAAAAACAAATTTACTACACTGGGCTTATCATATTCACTTCTTTTTAATGAACTGTATGCACATTTAAGGAATACAGCAGTAGATGGTCTGTGTGAACCTACATCACTGAGGCTTTGACCCCTGCCTTGCACTAGACCGTTGGCTATTGTTTCCATGCAATTTTGGCCATATATGTATTTAAAGCTTGTTTTAACTGTTTACTGTAATCAGCGTAAATCACTGTGGATATGAGTGTCAGCTGAATGTGTGAAATGCACATGTAAATTATTCCACCCAAGGTGTTATTAAACAGGTTGCGGTGACTTAAGCTAGTTGCAGCTTGTGGAAACGTGTGTGTGTGTGTGTGTTTGTTTGTGTGTGTGTGTGTGTGTGTGTGTGTGTGTGTGTGTGTGTGTGTGTGTGTGTGTGTGTGTGTGTGTGTGTGTGTGTGTGTGTGTGTGTGTGCGTGCGTGCGTGCGTGCGTGCGCGCGAGCGCGTGCGTGCGTGCGTGTGTGTTTGCTTGCTTGTGTGTGCGCCAGCAGACAGTTTATCCACCACCTAGTAATCTTACAGCTGCTTGTCTGGCTCGTACCTGCTGTTGTTGTTATTGTGCTGCAGAAAAAAAAACACAATGAAGTGAAACTTCAAGCCTTCATCTCATTTACAGTTTGGCTACTTGCTGCTGACTGAATGAATGAATGAATGACTCAGTGTGGTGGGTGGTAATGTGAAGAGTGGTGTGTATGGAAATGTCTAGCCTTCATCTGCAAAGAAAAGTCCAGCTAAAGACACAACGCTCAGTTAGCAGAGATTATTGTCCTTCCTCTGTGATGCAGGTTGTTTTACTTCCACTCCTGCATTAATAAAAAGTTTGTTTGCAAATGTTATTGATGATATAACATAATTTCCCTTCTTAACATTACAAAGTTGGGTGGTCAGGCTACCAGAGCAGTTTTTATGACGATGCTTTTTAGACTGACAAGATGAAAACTCAGAGGGAAACCCTGAATATCTGTATTTTCAGGAATAAAAATTGTTAAATTTCAATAAATTCAATATTTATAGTCAACACTGGTGTATTAGCAGACTGTTATGTAATCTGATCAGACAGCTTTGTTATTCTCATTCACATGCACACACATATGTTGGTGCTTCTGTGCTTGTGTGGACGCTGCATTCCTTAATCTTGGCTGTAACCGTCACAACCTCATGCCCATACTATTATGTAAACCTCCAAACTTGACCTTCAGCTCTTTGAAGAAACACACCACACTGGTAATTCTGTCACATAGATCTATACAGTATATTCTATTAAGTTAATATAACACAACATTAAAAAAAAAAAATTACAGTTAAATTTGCAGTTAGTAAATTTTGTGTGCAAGCTAATAATGTCCATAAGATTAAGGAAAAATGTTATAGAGGTTACACTGTTTCTTTACATGATGTGTAAAAGGAACTGATAAGTCTCTGCACCTCCTCTGTTGTTTAAATTACAACATCCAGATCACTGTCTGGTTCACATCATGTTCGCTGTTTTGAATAAACCAATTGAATCAATGAAAAAAAAGAGCAAACAGATCCTGCGATCCAGCCAATTGTATGCAATAATGAATAACACGTTCACATTAGAAGGTAAGTCTACAGTATTCCTAACATTAACAGGTTCCTTTATCTGAGGAAGCAAGTTCTCACATCACATTATCACTACTTCGTTTGGAAGGGCTCCTGTCAGAAGCGTAAGAAAAAAGCAGAAAGAAACCTATTCACTTTATCTAATTCAATCCAACCTTTAATTAAACTATGACTGATTATCATGGAAATGTTTAACTCATTTTCTCAGTATTTAAAGTACAGAGTCATCTCTGCGTGACAGTTAGTGTCTGTGACAGTAATTGCATCTGGATCTGGGATTCAGTTCTGCCTGTTCAGACAAGTTGAAAATGAACTGATTAACATCCACTTAGAGCTGGCCCACAGTATCTTGTGTCTAATGCATTATGCAGCATCCTTCTGACTGACGTGACACAGCAGAAGAGTCACAGGGACTTTAGCCTTAATGGACCATTTTGAAGACATTTTGACATGTCATAGCAGGAAAAGCACAGGTGTAATCAATAGCATTAATGATAACTATGTTCCATTTATCCCGGTTCCAGGTCTCTGATTTCATATTGATCTCCATCATCCATCATCGATGAGCAGTTTGCAGCTTCTCCACAGTAACAGCCTGATTCCCCCGGCAGAGATGCCATTGTTTCATCTATGTGAGCTTTTCCTGTAAACGAGCTCTAGCTCTGGTGATGCACCATGCTCTGGTCTTGTGTGGTTGTTTGCTAATGACAATAATCTTTGTGTGCAGTTTTCTACTTGCATGGGCAGGCTTTCATGCAGGGGGGGGGGGAGTGATCATTTGTGGGCTCTCGTTTACAGTTCAAATATCGTTTCCACTTGTTGGAACAAGGTGTGAAGATGTCGACATGTTTGAGTAGCACTGAAAAGTATTATTTATATATCAATTCTATTGAAATTCTGTTTGGCTCTGTTTTGTGTTGCTCTATAAATATTCAAATGAGAATACAAGGGGAAGGAAAGCCAAGCCTCTGCTAAAGAATAGGCCAGTTTGTGAACCATTTCCTAATTGTTAATGAGGGGCTCCAGGGTAGCTTGCCAAGGCTGGAGGGCCAATGGCGAAGGCCTGTTTGAACAGGGAAGGGGGGGCAGAGAGGGAGAAGGGGCTAGCTGTGGGGACACTGTCACTGAGGGGACCCCTAAACCCCATCTGCCCCCTCCTACCTGGTTCACAGAGTGCTGGAGCAGGCAGCTGAGAGCGGCTGTCACTTCCACCCAAGACTTTAATGAGGGTCTAGCTGCAGCTTTGGGACCCTGGTGAGCTTGTGTCGCTTGCCGACTGCAGTCTGTGTAGCAAACCCTGGGTCAGTTGATTTGGAGAGTACAAAGTGGTCACGAGATTCTAAAGATGTCTAACAACAACAATAACCAAGAGGAGAAGGAAGAAAAGGAAGAGGACACGGAGGAGAAAGGAGAGGAGGTCATGGTGAAAATCCCACCACCTCCACCTCCTCCTGAGGTCAACGCAAAGGGTCCAGCTGAGGAGGGGAAGCCGGTGCCCAAACCCTTGCCCAATGGGCACCATTGCCAGCCTATGAACCGCAGTATTTTTCCTCTCTCCACAGTCTCGCCAGCAGCTGAGAGGATCCGCTTCATCCTCGGGGAGGAGGATGACGGCCCAGCACCCCCACAGCTCTTCACTGAGCTGGATGAGCTGCTGTCGGTGGATGGACAGGAGATGGAGTGGAAGGAGACGGCCAGGTAAGGACCTCAGTCTCAGACTTGGGACTTCCTCTTCTATATGTGAACTTTTGTTTTCACAGTTGTAGTGATGTTTAGAAACCTTCTCCACTCCTTTAGATATTTTTAAACCGCCCAGACTGGGAAATAACTAAGCAAACATTTGTTAATTTCTCAGTCTAAACTCTGTTCTTCTAACTTTAGGGAATTTGGTGTGTGCATTGCATTTGGAGCAGCATGAAAAGCAAGCACACAGGGCTTCACAGGTTTCTCCTGTGTGGCCCACTAGTGGGATGGGATAGGACAGAGATGGGATGATTGTTTATACATCATTAGCGTTGGATGAGTGAAGCTCTCTCATGGGGAAACTGGATCCCGGGGCTGCTGTTCGAGGCTCCAAATGAGTTGATTTTTTTTTATCCTAACCTCTGACCAATTGTACCGCAGAGAGAAGTCACATTTTAGTTCACTGTTGGTTGAATGATTTGCAGAGGAACGCTTCTGAAGAACTCTCCTGTCAGAGTCTCTATGTATATTACTGTGTATAAGTGCTTTTACTTTGAACCAAGTCTTGTTTTTTAAGATTTAGTCCTATTTTTTAATTTGTTTGTTTTAAATTAACCTCATATTAACAGCTCATGTATTGATCCAGCTTCTGTCTCCTCACCTCCTCCACATGTAAAAACACTTGATATTGGATTGGTATAAGATTAACACAGATGAGCTTAAACTGAATCATTGTGTCATAATTCAAATGATGACACTATGGCTTGTCAGTTCTGCAGAAACCTCCCTATTGGGAGGCATCATTAGACCTTATTTTAACTTGGATTGGACCAAATGCATGTAAATCAAAATGCAAAATTGAATGAGAATGCATTATGGCATTTAACACTGTGGACTTTCCTCAGATCATGTCATATCAACCATCTGGAAAAAGAAGACTAAAAACTTTTTTATCTACCTGGGATTATTTTTAAGGTTAAACAAGCTTTAGGTTCATCATCATTCTCTCAATATACAACATTCAGTATTCAGGGGAAGAAAATGGTTTTTCAGTGCCACAGAATGATAGAAGTTAAGAAATAATTTTCCTTTCACGAGGCCAGATTTCACTCCAGTCAAGAGTTTAAACGTAAAAAGGCCTTTCCACAACTGAAGTACAATAAAACTGTACAAATAAGAAATCAATACAAGAGGATCAGCAGGGTTAACAAGGTTAAAAGAGAACTGCTGCTCCAAATCCTTCAAAAAGTGTCTGTTACTTATTTTTTCATTTAGCCAACACATTGCTTACAAAAGGTGAAATAAATCAATCTTGAATCCATAATGCCAAACTTATTATTCTGCAAATAACTGTGGAGATTAAGACACAGTGCAATGCTTCATCAAGTGCACTCAGGGGACTCAAAATGAATAAAAGATCTCACAAGTGCTGGGTAGTGCTGGCTGTACGCCAAGTGCAAGTTTGGCAGCCAAACTGGTCAAATAAAACCCGGCTATAGAAACAACTGCTCAGTACCAGTTCACTTTCTCATCCCTCGCAGGGAGGGGGCGTGGGGGGTGGGGAGTGATTAAATAAATACATGAAAAACATAGAACTGATGGTCAATATAAGACCTGATCATTTATTAGAAAGTAATGAATTCATACAGCCCGGTCATAAATCTTCATCAGACATTTTCCTATGCACCTGCCCACCAGATGTGCATCACACAGCACTTTATTTATTTGACCTTAACAACATACGTCATAAAATAAATGACAAAAAGCTGAAATATCATACTCACCACATTGCCATTGAGAATGTATAACTTGTTTCCCCCTGACAAAACATTTCCTATAGTTGTTTTCACAACCTTGTGAGAGCTAAGAGCCAAATTCTTTGAATTATCCCCCTCATGACTTCTTGTGAGGTTGTTGCACGTACGCCCCCATATAAAGGTAACGGGTCGGACTGCTATGAGATTTACAATGCAGCTCAAAAATGGCTAAAGTATATATGTATATGACACATACATTGTGCATTGTATGTGTATGCGCAGTTATATTTAGTTTGAAAGGTGTTGAGGTGTCTGGTAACGCTGGCATCAGTTCCATCTACCCTGATCTGTAATGATGTAGCTTCATGTCCTGCAGGGTCACCATGTGTAGGTTAGTTTGATGTGCTGATTGCACCTATATAAGTGCTTATCCAAGATTATGGTAAACCTGTTTCTGCATGTGCTGTCACTGTCTGGCTTCCTACTCTAATCCAGTCTTTTTTTTATTTCACCTTTTCACCCCTCCCAGGTGGATCAAGTTTGAGGAGAAGGTAGAGAAAGGTGGTGAAAGGTGGAGTAAACCCCACGTGGCCACGCTGTCCTTACACAGCCTGTTTGAACTGCGGACGTGCATAGAGAAAGGCACCATCATGCTGGACATGGAAGCTTCCACTCTGCCTCAGGTTGTTGGTAAGTTGGCCTCAGGTCACTAGGCAACAATATACATGGCATTACGTTCAGGTACAGCTTATTTGCTTTGGCTGTGTTTTGGTTGTGCTACCCAAATAATGTGCACGTTTTGGTACAATGCAGGAAGCACTTGGACAGTGTTTGCATTATTAGTCAATAGGTGTGATTTAGGTATGAAGCACATGACTTTGACAATGGAGACTGGAGTCGGCATCCTTGAAAAATCTTATCCTGGAACTTAGTGTGGAGCAGTGTAGAGGTTTAGTATTTCACTTCTATACTTTGAGAGAATGGTCAGAGCTCCAACACCCCTGGATCCTCCACAGTAATGCAACTTAATGGCTTTTTTTTTTTTGTTAGACCCTCCCTGCTTCTCATATCTTTCAACGTCTACAGCATCAGTTTTATAACATGGGCTTTTTGTTCTAGATCAGAAGTCTCCCCCAGAGCCTTAATGCAACTTCATACACTGACTGAATATAGTGACCCTTGAACCTCAGTCAAGTGTTTAGTCAACTTAAATGTACTTTACTTAACATATTTACCTTATCTCAACCGAGTGACTAAATATAACAATAATTCTTTAATTGCCAAGAGGAAATGTTTGACCATGAATGTTTGGCAGATGCATTCATTTGTCACTTGCTCATGTTATTGCTAAAGAACATAGTCCTACCCCCCAAACACATTAACTAATGTAAATTATACATCAGTGTAATTTGTAGGAGACAGAGTTGGACACAAAAGCAAGTGGAAGAATGAAGTTATTTTATTTAATGAGAGAAGCCTTTTTTTGCTGTCACACAATGACATTGATTGAGGCCAGCATCTTCCTGCCTGTGATACAAGATCCTGTCTGCCAGTTAGATTTGATCGCTCCTCCATGATGTCAAAGCAGCAGAGCTGGTCTGCAGTGTTGTGGGCAGGTTTATAGATTGATGCACATCACACGCAGGACTCAGAGGTTTTTCTTTCTTCCTCTCTTTCGTTTTTTTTTAGGAGTAGCAAAAGGCCAGAGCTGAGGTCCAGGCTGTAATGTACTTTATAGTGGAACAATGTTGGACACTAGTTTGTAAATGGCTCCACAAAAAGTTCCTAATTTGAGGACAGCAAGCCCTCCGCAGTTGCTTTGAGATGATCATGTCTCTCTGTCCTCCTATCTCATGCCACCACCCCAACGCTTTTGTCTGCATGAGGGAGCAGGAGGAAGAGTTACCACTTGGAGTGATTAATGTGAAGTAATTGACTGTGCTGCATGGGCTGCACAGGCTGAGCGGTAGCGGGGCCTCTTGCTTTGAGGCCAGCCGACTTGACTGATGGACCATTAACAGCACTACCCCTCCACAAGAAGAGAAACTCCCCGAGGCTGCTATCTGTCAGCATTCAGGCTCCTGACCCTCTTTTTAAAAATAGGCTAGACCTTTTGATTGAGCCATTTCATGATGCCATGAAAACTCTCATACAGGAGCATTACAGTCTGGGTGGCACTAATTGACTCCTTACAAGTATGAAGAGACTTTTTATGGTGACTTGGTTATTTACTTTGAGTGAAGCAGTTACAAAATTTAGGCTGTTGGATAAGATGCTGCATAGAGAGAAAAAGTAGATCCAAAGGAAAACAATTTGAAAGTAGAGCAGAGTTCACTTTGACAAATGTGGAAGTTGCGCAGAGTATTCTTTTAGTTGATTTATTTTATTTTTAAGCTTTTTTATTCATTTACTTTTACTAAAAAAGTAAAAGTTTTAAACATCTACTACTTGCAGTTTGTTCTGTTTGCTTTTCTCCATTTCATATCACTTTAATTTGATTAACTTTTTTAAAGGTCCATTATTTTACACTTTTGTGGTGTTTTATTTGAAGTGTTGATCCATAAGAAGATATAGTATCAAAAACCATCTCAATGTAGTTTTACATCTTCTCTCTCAGACTTTTTTGGGAGCTCTAGCAACAACAGGTCGGTGAGGGTGATGATTGTTTCGTTGTGACATCACAAAGTTACAGAAGTCCTGATGGCTTGTTTTAATCGTTGGTCAGACAAAATAGGTTAATGGAAAACATCAGTTTCATTATCATTATCATCAGTATCATTAGTTTTATAGACTTAACACTCACAGTAATTAATTTAAAAAAAAACAAAAATGAAAATAATTATTTATCATTGGATGCAATAATGTATTCTGTCATGTCTTAAATTAAATGTTATTCAACTCCATGTGAAAAGCTCACTTACTGAAATAATTCTTCTTCCTTGTCTCTCCTCTCTCTTCACCCTCAGAGCTGATCACTGACAACCAGATAGAGATTGGGCAGCTGAAGGCAGACCTGAAGGACAAAGTGATGTACACGTTGCTACGGAAACATCGCCACCAGACCAAGAAGTCCAACCTGCGCTCTCTGGCTGACATCGGCAAGACGGTCTCCAGTGCAAGTAGGCTGTTTTCCAACCAGGAAAACGGTAATACTGATGCCAGTTTGGTGCAGTCTTTTTTTTGTTATTGATTTTAAGAAAAAAAAATTACTTTATGATAAATTTGACTTCACATAGCTACAGTACTGAGTTTAATTTACATTTTTTGTTACCTCAATTTAGGAGATGAGGTGTATAGAGATTTTGAGGGTGCAATAAAGGACACACTACTGCCATTCTCTGCATGAACCCAATAATAATATGCACTAAAGTCATAAATAAGTACCAGTGTCTCCGTCAGAGATGCTGAAAAACATTTTTATTGGAGACCTTATCAGAAATGTGACATTTTAAGGTCTTCACATGAAAATCCTATTAATGCTACTAGAGTACCACTTCTTTCTCACTAAACCTGTCATTCAACTAGTGAAACTAAAGTTTCTTGATGTCTTTTGCTAATTCAAAACACAGATTTGGTGTTGCCACTCTAACAGCATTCTCAATGCACTCATTGTATGCTATTGTACTACTGTACTAACTGTTATGAAACTGATCAGAAGCAAAAATGATCAGCACCTGTAAGAGTAGGCGGAGCTTATTTCAAATTGACTTCCCGCTGTAAATTTCAACACATTGTACATGTATTTATGACACTGGAGAGAAAAGTCCAAGGCCATGGGAAAATCATAAAACTGACACAGTATTTTGATAACATATGAGTATCATTCACAGCTGTCAGAGTCTCTAAATTTGATTATCTATGTTCATATGATTCTCACCTCATTACATTTTTAATTTAATTTTGTTGAAATTTCTGAAAATTCATGTGTCATGTGTAGTGGAACATAACGCATGTTTTCATCACAGAAGGGATGGACTGTCACTTTGCTTCGCTGAAAATTACAAAAAGAACTTAATTCATTCAGAAAAAATGCACAAAACTAAACCAATAAAAATCAGTGCAATTGGCTTAATTGGACATTTTAAAAGGATTTTAGTCGCTGTATGAAGAGGAATTAATGTCCATCTGCTGTGTTGTGTATAAAAGTCTCACTGAAATCCACTCTGTAACAAAACCCTAACAAATGAACAACTAACGAATATTTGTCAGGACTAATGAGCTGCAAGTAAAAACCTTATTAATCAGAATATTTAATCAGCCTCTGAATCAGTGAGATTTAAAGTAGTCTCAGTCGTGAGCAAAGTGACGGCCTGAACACACTGATGTGTATTAGACAGTAACAGCATGTGTATGTGTAAGTGCTTTGATTGTAACACATTGAGTAACTGAATATTTCATTGTGTTGAAGATGTAATTAATCTGTTACCAGCCATGGGTCTTTGGAAAGTGAAGTTATTTATGACCTGCTATCAGATTTATGAATCCAGTTTATGACTCAATCAAAAGAAAAAAAACTCCTTGTGGTCATGATTCTGCTTTGTCACAGTTTTTAAATGGAAATTCAGCACATAAAAGCCGGAGCCTCTAATCAAGATCACAGTACTGAGATAAAGAGCTTCACTGATAATCATTAATTGATTCCAACTTCACAAGTACGTCTACTGATATATTAAAATTAAATTTGACCCAAGTTCTTCAGTCCAGCGACCCATGGCCTTATTTAAAGACACCACTCCTCTCACTCCACTGTTTCTCTGCACAGCTTCTTACACCACAAATCATGTTTTACAGATCTTTAACAGCCACTTGATTTTGTTCTCCTAACAAATCTCATGCTTCGGCTCTTTGGGCTTCTCTGTCAACCCTCTTTTTCCACCCTTGCTCTGCTTCCCTGGACTGGGTGTGATAACCTGTTGCTGCTGCTGCTGCTACTAAAAGCTCGTAGTCCTCTCGAGAACTCTCTGACTTGCCTGTCGGGTCGCATTTCAATGGAGGACTTGCAGACCCAAAGGAGTACCAGCATGGACTGGCTTAGTAAGTTCACTGGACGGCGTCTCCGTTCACACTGCAGCCCACTGATGAGTTCTGAGTCACTGCCGTTTTATGAACAGACATAATGACCGAAGGCTTCAAAGACTTAGACATCTTTAAAAAAGAACGAGTAGTACTTTGTTTTTTCAGTTATATCACTGACTTCAATATGATAACGCTGATCCAGCCGATCAGATGATTGTAGCGCATATCTAATCCATGTGACCCGGAAAGAAATTGGAAAATGTGACTCTGCAACTTTCAGCTGCAGTTTGAACGTAGTCGTGACCAAAATATAGTGTAAACCTTGACCTCTCTTGTCATTCAGACCCCATTCAGACAGTAGATGTTTATGCTTTATTGAGTAGTGACATATTATATTGTTTTTATTTAAAGCAATTTTAATTTTTAAAGGAATACTTCCCAGCTATATTTCGCTAAAACTTGATCCTTTATATTTTCCTAAATTTAAGCTGTTTTTTTTTTTTACCCTGAGTTTTATCATTTTTACTGGCTGCATCATACTGACAAGCATGATATTACCCACAATGCTCAGGGGGCAGATGTATGAAAAGCTGCAGTGGCATCAGAAATTGCACTCGTTGACGTTTGTCCTCCTCTGGAAACCGTCTGTTATCTGTGACTTAAGTCAGGTCACGTTCTGCTGTCACTCCTCTGATGATGGAGGCGAGAAGCTGAAACCAAAAGTCAGCAGAGCGTCCATCAGTCTGTTGTTTCACCTGCCTCACACCAGGAAAACACAGATGTTAAGATGAACAGATATTTTCAGAGTAAGGATGGATGCACACAATGAAAAAGCACCATAGTTGCATAGAATACTGTAAGCCTTGAGAAGGATGTTTACAGAATAATAATGATCCAATTCTCCTGCTAAATCCTGTTTCTCGTAGTCAGCTGTAAACTCTGGTGTGCTCCAGAATCTGTAATGTACGTATGATAGTCAGTGGTGATTGTTTCTGTCTACGGTTTGCATGAGTATCACTGCTCTCTTTGTTATTCCTTTCGGCGCTGCATGGAAAAAGCAAACTATCTGGGCCACTGTCTTTTCTTGGGTCTCTGCCGTCCTCTTCCCCGCTCACTTCTTACATCCAGGTGAAGGTGAATCTGGTTTAACTGCTCAGGGTTGCTGTGTTTTAACAGATAGTCCCACCACAACTCACCGGAACCTGACCTCCAGCAGCCTGAACGACATTTCTGACAAACCGGAGAAAGATCAGGTGAGTCACCCTGGTGATTCCCTACAGGAAATCTGTTGTTGTTGTTGCTGCTGCTCTTTGCTCCAGTGTTTCTTCACTGGTGTTTGTAGAAAACCTGTCAGTCAAACTCTTGTGGGCTACGCCGGCGACAGCCAGGGCCAGAGCCATTATGTTTTCAGGTTGTCCGTACAAGGATGAAATGAATAG
Source organism: Seriola aureovittata (assembly GCF_021018895.1). Lineage (NCBI taxonomy): Eukaryota > Metazoa > Chordata > Actinopteri > Carangiformes > Carangidae > Seriola > Seriola aureovittata. The sequence goes on from NC_079368.1 coordinate 18,609,736, forward strand.
ACTTCGGCGGTCAAAGGTCAAAGGTCACAGTGACCTCACAAAACACGGTTTTAGCCTTGTGAATGCCATATCTTGGCAACCCCTCAAATGAATCCCTTCAAATTTGGCGCACATGTTAATTTGGATGCAATGATAAACCGATTAGAATTTGATGGGTCAGAGGTCAAAGGTCACTGTGACCCCACAAAACACATTTTGGCCACAACTCATGAATTCGGCAAATTGTTTAACATACCGGGGGGAACACATGAATCAATGTTTTATCAGATTTATGTATGAAAAATCTTTAGAATGAAGAGTCCGATCAGATATGTATCAGCTAGATAAGTCAGTTATTGAGGTCGTGAGGTTATTTGGCACCGAAAATCTCCAGGTTTTAACTTGAGTTAAAATTAAGTTGCCTTGTACGTCATGGCTTGTTATTCTGAAACAGATTCTTGGTGCATTGAAACGGTCAGCTGCAGAAAAAGGGCAGTAACAGAGAAAAGAGTCAATCATTTATTTAACAGCCAACTAGAACTGACGTTTGTTACAAGCAAATGCCTTTCAAGCTTGACTAGACCACAATGACAGAATCACTGGCTGGCTCTGTCAGCGCTAACTTGTTAGCCTGATGTAGCTTCATCCAATGTAGAGCTGGAGAAACCAGTCACGGCAGACTGAGGCTGCCGGTTCAGACTAGAGACAGCAATGTCTAAAGTGCATTGTTCCACACGCTGTCGTCATCACGCAGCCTGCTGCAGCCAAGTCTGTTAAACTATATTCAAGTTGCTTATGTAATATGTCTGCTTAGCAGTTTATTGAAAGTCTGTGGATAAACTAAATAAACTTTTCCTTTCATGGTCAGCGTGGGGATTGTTGTAACAAGAAGCGTCAGCAGTGAGGTTGATGCTTAGGCCAAGAATCTGTGGTACAATGAATAACACAGAGAAAAAAAAAAATCAATGATTAAGTCAGAGTGGAGAGTACACACCCAAACACACACCTGTACTCTTAAGTCCACTTCCACTACAACTTTCTGATACACTATGTCTTAGATTATCAGTCACAGAGATATCAGTGTTTATTATCAATTAATTTCCATCATTTGCAACATGCAGACTTCTCCTTTGCCCTCTGCAGTTTGAATGGCTCCCATTTATCACATCTTATCTACAGGCGAGTGGGTACCTAGAAGAATATCACAACACCGACTGCCTGCCTCGTTTAAATGACAAGTGCAGCCGGCGAAAGCTCCTACAATATTTTCCATTCCAGACTTGAGTGGGTCAGAAAGAAAATGTTTAATCTGTATAAATTCGATTTGAAGCCAAAGTCACAGGAATGTGTCGGGTCTGTGCTCTATTGATGACCTACTTGTTCATGTACCTTTTCCAGTCTGAGTGGATCATGACTTCAGAAAATTGAACCAGCAGCAAAACAAATGAATTTATAGATCGTTACAGATCATTGTATTACCAAAATTGACAGATGACCATCAGTCTCTGTGTATTAGTGTTTTCCAGAATGGTTACATCATACAGTAAAATCCATTTGATTCTGACAGAGGAACAGTTAGGTTACCACAGTTCACAGCACATATTTGTTCATATGGTCTCATCTCAGTCCTGTGGGAGGAGGGAATTAGGTCAAACCGACCCACTAAGTCGTCCTGTGGGACAGATAGAGTAGGAAAGAGACAACTGGACAGGAAGCCGGTCTCCTAAACTGAAACTCTTCCACACCCACTCAGCCTGTTAATACCATTCAGAAGTTTCCTCTGTGGGCCAACACGCACTGATCGTTTTTCCTCACTGCCACTCGTCTGATAACTTCGTGCTTAACGACAGAGATGAGCTGGAGACGAGAGCAAGGTAGATTCACATTCAAAGACCAGAGTAGGATTAGGTGCATAGAAGAATTATCATCATCCATTTAACCTTGGCTCATTATTGGACTGATGGACAATCATGTTGCATGGCTACTTCAAAGACAATGACCTGTTTCAGAGACCAGATCTGATCTTACAGATGGTGATTTTAACAAAGTCTGCAAAATCTCTTTTATGATGTTTTCTCTCCATACTGCAATGGTTAACTTTAGAGGGTAGATTCATCCAAATTACAAAAAAAGAGGGTGTAATAACACAGTTTGTTCCAACACTGCCTTTGACAGACAGAGGGTAAGTGATCTACAAATGTTGAGGCACCTGTGGGAATTGTTTGCATCAACTGTGGCAGTTTAAAGTTTATGTAAATGCACAGTTAATATTTTCCTGCTGATCTCTAGTGTAATCTAGCAATGCAGATAGTTTTGGGTTTATATGTCTGTGGTTTTATCACGTCACACCTTCTCAGAGTTCTCTGAGGTCTGATGAACCAACCAGGCCTCATCTAAAAGCTTTTAGACGAAGCAGCGTTAAGTTTTTATTGGTCCTAGCTGCTGTTTGAAAATCATTTTTTTGTCATATGGGCAATTAAAGTATCTTGTACTACAGTTTCCAGGTGTTCAAAATGAACATCTTCCCCAAAAACAAAAAAGCAAAGATACTTCATGTTAATTTTTGCCTGGTGCCAGATTGAAGTATACGTAGTTTACGAGGGCAGTGTGGTGTGGATTAGCAGTGATCGGACACAGGTCAGAGTGTACAGTTACGCAGGTCTAACCTCTCAACTCAATCATTTACAGACAAACTCTTTGCCAAGAAGGCTCAACAGCCTCTGATTGGATGTGTTTGGATCTCACCAGTTTATGGGATTTCAGTCCTCAGAGGTTGACGACAGTGATCGCTCACGTGCATGATGATGAGTGGTAGACTGTTCAGTTAGCTTCTTTTTGATTTATAATTTTATCCTGTATTAAAATCTATGAATACATTTCAGAATGACGAAACTGCTCTGAGACTATATTTTTGAGACTATTTATGCAGTAGGCTATGTGTTGTTTGCTAACAGGCTCAGTCTGATTGGAGGAAATGCCAGTGTTGATAATCTAATCGTGATCTAATCCAATTTAAACCCTGGAGTAGCTTTAAAAGTCACATTTAACATCTGTATCTGTTCCTCTTGAAACTTATCAGACCATTTTCTGGACTGACAGTAACAACTGATTCTAAAGTTAAAACTGAGGCTATTTTTTTATTATTATTATTTATCTTTTTAATCTGCTTTAATATAATTCATCATGAATTCAGGACAAACAGTTGCTGTAAAGTGTTGAATGTTTAAATACCATAAAGGTGTAAATTACAACAGTGTCATGTAATGGAGGATGAGAATATTGTGACTAAACTTAATGTATGGTTTGGGGTTAATTAATCAATCACTTCAAACTGAACTGAATCTATTATTATGTGTAGAGTGTACTTCAGCCTGACTGGTGTTAGACTTTGATGTGGGTGTCTTGTCACTGGCTTTGTCTTTTCCTGCCTGCTCTCCGCTGTTTTGAAGTTAATATATAACACATTACTTTTCCATGTTAATCTTATCTACATATTTATGATTCAATGTCTTTTGAAGTTTCATTTATTAATGATCTCAATCTGTCCCTAAACATGCCACTTTTTTATCATAGAGAACAAATATGATTGTGGCATTAAATGTAATGTGACGGGTACTGGAGTGGAACCACAGAAAAGTCAAATGGACTTTGTTGCTGATCTGAAGGGCTTTTTATTGCCAGATGTAACATGATGTCAACTAGTCTACCAGTGATACTGGGGAGTGTAGTTTTCTCTGGGCACCATGCTCAGCTGCATGTGTTCAGGAGTTTGAATTTAATTTTAAAAAGGAGCTATTTGTAAGTTTTGCTACTGCTACACTAGCTAACATTAGCATTAACAGCTGTTTACCTACCAGTCTAGAAGAAATATTGTGAGTTCAGCATCAAACTTCTTTCCTTTACTCACCTAGAGCTGTCTCCAATAGTGGAGCGCAACACAATGTTAACTCTTTTCTCTATCACATCTTATTTTCTTTTCAAGTTAGCGAGCTACAAGCTAACCCCGGCCTGTCTCGTCACTTTCCGATACCGAGTCACTGTAGTCTCCAGTCTGCTCAGAGGGCGTATTATAACCTCTTGTCTTGTAAACACAACGATGGCTTAAGCTCTTGAAAAATAGCTAAGAAAATGCTGTAAACCCACTATTGTGCTACTGCAGAAAATAGGTTCACCCTCATTGGCTCGCAGGTTTGAGGTTTTGTTTATGCAGATCAGTTAATTAATTTTGTAGCTCATTTGGGCACAAAATTTCTCATGCCTTTCCATCTTCTCAGTCAAATTCTTATTGTAAACCGAAGTAAAAATTTTGCAGGTTAGCAGTTTTTAATCCTCAATTATGTGAAGCACAAATGGCGTCTAAAATAACTTCCTTCATTAACTACATATTCCAACATGAGACTAAGCTTACAAAACATTTACACACAGAGAAATCCTTGGATAACTGCATCTTCAGGATGCCTCATGACCTCTATTAAAGATGATTTCCTATGTGATGGATTACATCAAGTACAGACACTGTTTGACTGTAAGAACACTCAGAAATATAAAAAGAAAAAAAAGAAATCAAACAATTTCCAGTTTAGTGTAAAAACACTGGGATGTGCCCTTTAATTCTGATCTCTGTGGTTTGAAGGTAAATGTTGAACCCTGGAGCTCAGCAGGTACCTGACCTCCATCTTCATACATCTGACCATCGCCATGACAGAAAGAAATACAGACCTCACGTTACTGCTGGTTCATTATTTAGATCTGATGGGAGCCTCCTGGTTTGGTATTTAAGCTGAAAGGGATTGTCCTGTTTTGATACAGGTTGTTTAATTTAGTGTGCACTGTAGTGGACAGCTTGCTGGTGTGAACTTAACATTTAATGTCAACTCCTCTTTTCTCTCTTTTGTACTTTTAGCTGAGGAACAAGTTCATGAAGAAGTTGCCGAGAGACGCAGAGGCCTCCAACGTGCTGGTGGGGGAGGTGGACTTCCTGGACGCGCCATTTGTGGCGTTTGTGCGTCTGCAGCAAGCTGTGATGCTGGGAGCTCTGACGGAGGTTCCTGTTCCCACAAGGTGCCTGAGATTCATGAAATTCATAGCTTAAGTTTAATCGTAGGAAGTTGCATCAGTGCAGAATTTGAGTTGTTGAGGTGCAACTCAGGCTGTCTTACACGTACATTTTATGGTTTTATAACACTGACAGAAATCTGCAAAGAACACTTAATATTATAGAAAGAAACTCAGAAAAATATGCAAGGAGTGGACACAATTAAATCACTTATCAGCAACACCTTAAATTATAAAGAACTGAAATTTTCCAGTGTTGTTAAATCAAACTCTGACACTTAAACAACTGAATATTATGAGCTTCGCAAATGCAAAATCTTTTGTAGAGCTACTATAAAAGATTGGATTAGTTTGTAATGTTTGTATTTTTTCATTGTGTCTATGTAGGAGCAGCACTGAACTGGTTTCTAAAGTGTTCTTGTTGTAACCAAGGAGCCATAGAGAAATTCTTGGAGGAAACTTTTCAAGCTGTTCTGATTAACTAGTAAATGTTGTATTAAACAAAGTCCTTTTAGAAATTCCTGGGCTGTGGTGACGTATCTAATGCATCACCGTTATGGCTATACTCACTGTAAATAACACCCTGTAAGGTTTTATTGTTGTCATAAAGCTTGTAGAAGTAGTTGTAATCTATTTGAATGGCTTTCATGCTCCATATATGCTGCAGTCAAAACATTCTCACATGTCTGTTGTGAATTCACCTACAGCTTAGAAAGATGTAACTTATACAATACTATTTATGAAGCTGAAGATACTGAGAGATTTTTTTTTGGTTAACAATAAATCATTATATTTTGGTATAAAAACAAACAAGAAACTATGTACAGAGACTCAGTAATTCTACAAACCACACTAAAACAGATGTAATAAAAAATGTGCTACCTCAAAGAAACCACAATGCATTTGATACAAAACAGTTGATGTTCATCTTTAGAGATAATTTCAGTGTTTTAGTGCAAATGTTAATTTAAAGGCAGGTCCCACTTAAGAAGAAAGAAACAAAGGCAGATAATAGACTGGATAATAATCCCCACTATACAAATCTGTGCGTGCATATTAGCTTGTTATCTGTGGCATTTATATATATATATAAAAATATATATATATATATAAAAAAAAAAAAAAAAATATATATATATATATATATATATATTTTTTTTTTTTTTTTTAATATAAATTTGTTTTTCTTTCGCAGGTTTTTATTCATCTTGCTCGGACCCAAAGGCAAAGCCAAGTCGTACCATGAGATTGGCAGAGCGATCGCCACGCTGATGTCAGATGAGGTTAGACTGGCATTAATGTACAAAACCTGAGTTTTATTTTACTGGTGACTCATCACTTTTACTGGCAACATTTATCTCAGTTTACATAGTGATATCTGTGGAATATCTGAAAAGATGTGTCAAAGCTATGATAAATGATCAGGAATGCTTTCATGTTTTTTATATGTATCAATATATTTAGTCCTTAGATTAAAAGAGGATTGTGTATTTTAAATGTTTTGGCCAAAAAAATGTTGCTTGGAATAAAAAGAGGTGATCAGTCTCTCGTGAAAACAATTTAAAGTTGGAGTTTATTCAGACACAGACCGCAGGCTATTCATGAACTCTTAAACCCCAGAGCTGTGCAGTATATGAAGTGATGCTGCACTGCTTCATTGGTGCCTTTATACCTGAATATTGTGCTGTGTGTGTGTGTGTGTGTGTGATCTCACTTTCTGTCCCTCAGATCTGATATTCCACTTTGCTGCCTGGTGGCACTGCATGCTTGAACAGGTCTCTTTCACACTTGAATGCCTCGTCCCCTCTCTTGTCTGTTCAGGTCTTCCATGACATTGCGTATAAGGCCAAGGACAGACAAGACCTGCTGGCCGGTATCGACGAGTTCCTGGATGAGGTGATTGTGCTTCCTCCTGGAGAGTGGGACCCCACCATCAGGATAGAGCCTCCAAAATCCCTCCCCTCCTCTGACAAAAGGTCTGTCTGTTCCACCAAGAAAACAAAGAAAGCCTCGATAGGAGACATTTAAATGTTGTCAGTAGTACTTAAACTTTCTACTGTATATTCCACGTCAGATCGTTTTAAAAACATTTCCGAGGGTTATAAAAAGTCAGAGTGCCAAAAGGTGACTCCTGCTCTGCTTATCTACCTCTTCATGAGTGGAGATTTCCTTGTTGTGATCTTATCTGAAACTACAAGTGTTGACTGATTCAACAAGGACCTCAGGCTGTATGTTTAGTCTGACAGTCATTTATTAAACTCATTTACACACACACACACACACACACACACACACACACACACACACACACACACACACACACACACACACACACACACACACACACACACACACACACACACACACACACACACACACACACACACACACACACACACACACACACACACACACACACACACACACACACAGGCAACCCTGCGTGAAGACATGCAGTTGCTGACACAACACATATACTGAATGTGAGTGGCAGCTTTAATGCAACTGCAGAAAGAGTGTCAGGAGGATTTTACTTTGGAAACACAAGTAATCAGTGCAAGAGTTCGTTCAAGAAAAACTTTGTGGCTAAAAAAAAAAAGTGCAAGACTGTCTTGCATTAAACATGTAAGACTCTGCAGATCCGTGCCCTGTTGTGAATGCTGTGTGAGCAGTAACCACGTTAGGTTAAGGAAGAGCAGTAGTTGCAAAATCACTGAAGTGCATCCAGGTGTACAGCACAGTGTTCAATTATGAACGAGCAGCAGTTGGTTTTATTTAAAGCTGCAGTTCAACTCGGGACTGTCTCAGCTGTTAATGTGAGCATTCATCAATCAGGCTATTTAACCACATAACTCATAACAACGTTGCCTGATTGACACCATGAGACAACGTGCTTCGTTTTCACGGCAGCTTAAATGCTAAAAAAAAAAACCCAAAAAAACCTGCAGGCAGCGTCAACATCAGAAGGTATTAGAGGTGTTGAAAGAATCTCTCACCTGATTCAGAAGTGAAGTGTTTGTTGGTCTGAACAAAGCTGTGTTTGGTATTTTAGGAAAAACATGTACGCAGGAGGAGACTCTCAGATGAACGGAGACATGCCTCATGATGGAGGTCACGGAGGAGGGGGACACGCTATAGGGGAAGAGCTGAAGAAGACGGGGAGGTATGAAATCATCAACAAAACATTTCTGAATAGATTTTATATTAGAATGAATCGCTCCTATATTCATTTGCCTTGCAACATAAAACTGACTGACCTGTTGTCTCTGGGTTTTCAGGTTTTGTGGGGGTCTACTACTTGACATCAAAAGAAAAGCGCCTTTCTTCATCAGTGACTTCACCGATGCATTTCACATTCAGGCCCTGTCGGCCATTTTGTTTATTTACCTGGGAACTGTGACAAACGCCATCACCTTCGGAGGTCTGCTGGGCGACGCTACAGAAAACATGCAGGTCAGACTGAAGATTTGAACCTTTATCAGTTCGTTACAGTGTGAAACTATTAAAGCTCGGAATAATCCCCTGAATGTTTCCACCCATGTGTTCAGGGCGTGTTGGAGAGTTTTCTGGGCACGGCGATCGCTGGCGGGGTCTTCTGTCTGCTGGCTGGTCAGCCTCTCACCATCCTCAGCAGCACTGGTCCCGTTCTGGTGTTTGAACGGCTGCTCTTCAACTTCAGCAGGTTCATTCTCTGTTTTTCTCATTTGGTCAGCAGTTCGGTTACTAATCATAGATCATTTAGTTCTTAAAAAGCAGCGTATCATATGAAACTTTGGTCGGAAACACTCGTATGTAAGTCTGAACGTGCTTGTTTTGAACTTTCTCAAAATTTGCACCATATGAAGTGATTATTTTTATAAGTTATGCTTCCTAAAACTGAGATTATGAGATGAAAGAGATTTAAAAAAGAAAAAAAGAAGTTATGTTTCAACAATAAATAGATTTAAGGAGGAAAAAAATGTCAATGTTGTAAAATAAAATCAAGGAAATATAATGAGAATAAAAAAAGATTTCATCTACGATTTTTGAATATTTATTATGGTTGTCCTTTTTTTTTTGGCCTCCCACCAATACAGAGACAATCACTTCGACTACCTGGAGTTCCGGCTGTGGATCGGTCTGTGGTCGGCGTTCTTCTGTCTGGCGCTCGTGGCCACTGACGCCAGCTTCCTGGTTCAGTACTTCACCCGGTTCACAGAGGAGGGCTTCTCCTGCCTCATCAGCTTCATCTTCATCTATGATGCCTTCAAGAAGATGCTGAAGCTCGCTCACCACTACCCCATCAACACTGAATTTAAGATGGACTACGTCACGCAGTACGACTGCCTCTGTATGGCCCCTGCTGTTCTAGGTGAGGTGGAGTTTAAGAGTGAGGCGTTTAGCCGACACTGTCATCCACATACTGAATGAGCTGAGCATGTTTCACCCACGGATGCCGATGAGACAAATCACTGTCACTGTTCATGAGCTGCTCTCTCTAAAAACTATCCCGGTTTACAACAGACTGTATTTGCCTCTAATTTAATTTCATGTTTAAACATGGCAGTTTAATGTGATCAGAGGGGTTAAAGGGAGGGTTGTTATGAAGTTTGTGATGATGTCATTGTTGAGTATGTAGTTCTAAGGGTGGCACAATCATGGTTGGTTGTAGGGAGTGATTGCAGCTTCATGGGGTCTTGTTTTGGCATAAAGGGGCAGATATTTGAGACGTGAAAAAGAGCTGTTGAGCTCTTTATTGTCTTCTCTGATGGAGGATGGGGCAGCCCTCAGTTTATGGTAATCCCCTACTGCTTTGAAAAATCTCACTCTCTGACACACACAGAAATGTGCAGAGCATATCGGGGAGGCAGCCGTTTACATGTGATGAGCGAGCAGCTGCCATATCATCGCAGTAGAGTTGTGTAACACAAGCAGCAAGTCAAGGAAGCTCTGGCTGTTTGGTCCTGGGGAGAGAGTGTCGGTCTGTCGGTCACACGCTTTAATTAATATATTAATGGAACTTAGAAAAGTGAAAGTCTGACAGTCTGAGTGTGAGATGCCCTGAATAGTCACTTTACAACTTTTCTTTTACTAGGATTTGAAAACAACCAATCAGCAGTGTTATAGCTGTAAGGCGTTATAGGATGGGTTTATAAGTTTTGTCTAGAGAGAGTCGTGCTGCTTGTCAACATGTTGACATCCTCCCCATGACCACACCCATCTGTATACATGCGAAGTGCACACATGTAAGTATGTGTTTAAAAACTTGTACTGAGGTTGTGCTTCCCTGTGTGTGTGCAGAGAACAGTACAGACATCGTCGGTGATCCTTTAGAAGGTACTGCAGTCTGGTATTGGAACAACACTGACCTGGTAAGTTTCCTGTTTCACTGCTGCACGCAAAATCCTTCTTATTGATAGTTGCTGTGATTCACCGTCTGTGCTACTGGTTACTGTCTCAGCAACATCTGTAACACAGTATACTGCAGTGAACTGTATATGTTTCCCCAGTTTACTTGAGTTATTGGGTCACAAATCTCATGACAAACACAAATGGCGAGATAAAGAGTGAAAAAGACGTTTGTGTTTGTAAGTTCAACAATGTCACAAGGAAAAGTGGATAGTGTGATAAGATAAGATACTTCTTTCCAATTGGAGGTTACTGTGACACTGTAAGTTGGCTTGTCTTTATCTCTTTAAACCAAAACAATGAAAGTCGAGACAGTTATCAGTCAGCAGCTCTGGTGCAGGAGTTCTTCAATTACAGCCCTCTGTTTGATCCGTTACAGCTTTGGTTGCTCACGATGCTGTTTGTTTCCTCTGTGCAGCCAATGAACGCCACATGGTCGTCCCTCACCAAGACGGAGTGCTTGAAGTACAAAGGGGAGCTGGTGGGGAAAGCCTGCGACTCCGTTCCCGACATCGCCCTCATGTCCTTCATCCTGTTCTTTGGCACTTACACCTGCTCCATGTGTCTGAAGAAGTTCAAGACCAGCCCGTTCTTCCCCACCACTGTGAGTCGCTCGCTGCGACACGGAACATGCTGAGATGATTTAACCCAGCAAGTCACCTGGAAAGAAAATAAATTAGGTTTTCCAAATGTTTCCCACCTGTTAATGGGACAGCAGATTACAGAGTGTCTGTGTTTCCTTTCGCCCAGGTGAGGAAACTCATCAGTGACTTTGCCATCATCCTGGCCATCCTCATCTTCTGTGGAGTCGACATGCTCGTCGGAGTCGATACTCCTAAACTCATTGTGCCAACTGAATTCAAGGTGAGTCCCTCCCTGTCCCAGAAAACCTGACTCCAATAAACTCACCACCTTGCATTTAAAATTATTTGCTATGATGATTTAAATTTGTAAAGCAAGTTTTAAGACACTACAGTTTCCAGACCAAAGTGAAATGAACTAAAACCTGAGGCAGTAGCTTCGGTCGTCAGAGGAATGGCAATTAAATGTAGATCCTCCGTGGTGAAATATAATGTAATGTAAATGTTTATGAAAGAAAATACTGTGTGTCCTGTGTACCTCATAGCCAACAAGTCCTAACCGGGGCTGGTTTGTGCCCCCGTTCGGAGGAAACCCCTGGTGGGTTTACCTGGCGTCGGCTCTTCCCGCCCTGCTGGTCACCATACTGGTCTTCATGGACCAGCAGATCACTGCTGTGATCGTCAACAGGAAGGAGCACAAGCTGAAGGTAAAGAAGAAACCTCACTGTAATAAATGTATGTCAGCTAAATGTCATTGCTGTTATTTATGTTGAGTGTTTGTACCAGACACGGGAGGATGTGCTTTATAACCAAAAATCAGAGTGAGGCTTCCTCCTCCTTTCTGTCTCTCTGACCTGATTTATGTGAAGTCAGGACTGTCGTGCATTTCTCCCATCAAACTGCAATCTGTACAGGACACTGGCTACCTTCACACTGTAGCTAAATATGGCTGTCATTCTTCTCATGGGAGTGAGAGATGTTTCATGGGAGTGACTGAACACAGTTTAGTTAAAAAAAGCAGCCACTTGAAATGTTCACAGTCGCTGCTGAAGTTGAGCAATGATTTCTTTGATTTAAGCGATTTAAACGTTTCACAGAACTGAACTGAACTGAACAGAAGTGAATTGCTCTTCTGCTGCAGCGTTAATCATCATATGAGTTAGAATAAAGAGTCAGTCAGTCGCACCGTATCTCCACAGAAGGAGCAAAACGTGTAATAATACGCTTCAGGCTGCGTTTACAGGCGTATACCAGGAGTAAAACACGACTTGTTATGTTCCAAGCTGGACTCATTTTAAATCAGTAGCGAATGTGTTCAGTCAGATGCGACGAGACAGACGACCGAAAAACTTTCTGTGTGGACACGGTGTCAGAGAGCAGTGTTTTACGTGTTTGTTTGTAAAGCTGCAGGAGGCTCACACTGTTCTGCTTGAGTCTGTGTTTCCCTGAATCTCTACAGAGGAGGAGGAGAGTAAAGTTAGCACAGCACAGCACAGCACAGCACAGCACAGCACAGCACAGCGAGACACATTAACAACATCTATGGAAAATATTAACCTTTAATGTTGTTTTGGTGGAGTGGGAACGTCTGATGTGATGCTGGTTGTATTGATTAGTGCTGCAGGTAAACATGGAGGAAGTGTTGAGTGTGAACTAATGGGAGCAGGGAAATTAAAAAGAGAGGCTTGTCTCCGATATAAGTCTGGTTGTCTTTATTTTAGGATTTAGATTGTCTGATCAAACCATATGAATTTATTTACTGGGATTTAACTGCGCCTGTGCTCTGCTTACTCTCTCTGTCTCTCTCTCTCGACAAACGTGACCTTTTCTTGACCTTTTGTGTTTGTTTTCTGTACCAGAAAGGGGCAGGTTACCATCTGGATCTGTTCTGGGTGGCTGTTCTGCTGGTGATCTGCTCCTTCATGGGTCTGCCGTGGTATGTGGCCGCCACCGTCATCTCCATCGCTCACATCGACAGTCTGAAGATGGAAACGGAAACGTCGGCTCCTGGAGAGCAGCCAAAGTTCCTGGGTGTGAGGTAAGACCGGTGCAATAGCTAAAGTAGAGATAATAGATAATGTTTTAAAATTTCCACCTGCATCTGGATCCACGAAATACACACATGGTGTTAAATATTGAACCGTAGGAGAGTCAGATTCATAGTGAATTAAATGTATCCTGCTGCTTCCCATCTGGAGGAGCGATGTCAGCTGTTGTAGAGGTTGTGTGAACCTGTTGTTGAAGTTCATGGCACTTATAAAACACCATTCAGAAGTTCTTCTTCGGCTCACTGTCTTGACTGTCAGTAGTTAGTCGCTCAAACAAACACATGAACACACACCCTGGAGCCAAAACATAAAACTCTCCTGTTAAAGGGAAAGAGCTAAACTGTGATAATCTGATTGGGTTTGTGAGTCAACACATTTACTCAGTAGATTAGTGGCTGGCTCTTCATCCTGACGAGTCAAACGCTGTTCATTAATGTCATGTTAACTTCACCTCCTTTACATGACAGAAATATTACTCTTCTCTCTCCGATTAACAAAGTGTGTAATTGTCAATATGAAAATGTTCTGTTTTCATACATGTCATTAGAAGATGGGAGAGACACTTCTCTTCCTGTCTTTAGAGGTTTTTTGTTGTTGTTTGGTGACGTCCTCCCGAGCCTCCTGATGCGTCAGCTGTAAGCTGAACTAACAAAGACACTGAAACACCTATACCAACTTTACACTTCCTAGAAATGCTGGCTCTTGTTTGGACAAACTGAATGACAAACACCATTATTCACCATTTATTTTCTGTGACTTAATTGTTGAAGGTAAAAGAGTCAAAATGTCCAGATCGTGAAATTACATCAGGCAGACGTGCAAAGTTTTGTTCCTGTGATCATCGTCTTTTTTCTCTGCTTGTGTTTTGCAGAGAGCAGAGGGTCACTGGTGTGTTTGTGTTCATCCTGACAGGACTGTCTGTTTTTATGTCTCCTATTCTAAAGGTAATCGTCTTCTTGTCTTATTATGTATCGTTAGTAACTTTGTTATACAATGTACATATGCTATTTAATTGTATGTATTTGTTAAGGTGTGCTCTCTGGCACAAATTTAGATTAGCATGACAGTTGTGCATCGTATCTGCTATAAATTCTCTCTCTGTTTTAGTGACAGCCGCATATTTGAGAGAACACATACCAGTGTCTTTGGACTGTGGCATGTGTTAATAAGTTTACACTTCTGTGCTTTTCTCTGCTGTTTCCCCCAGTTCATCCCCATGCCTGTGTTGTATGGAGTCTTCCTGTACATGGGAGTTGCGTCTCTAAATGGAGTGCAGGTAAATACGTCTTTTCACCACTGTAATATTACAAGATTAAGTTGCTGTGTGAAGTGAACAAAACAAATCCGAAAACGAAACAGGATGGTGTTGCATTTATTGATGTTGATGTGTTGAGTCTTACCTCTGAGATTTGAACCTTCTTTATCAAAGAAAAGTGTTGATGAAACAAGTCAAACCAGCGTCTAGCTCGTAACTCTGACGTGTATATGATGTATATCTCTACCTCTGTGTATCTGCAGTTTATGGATCGTCTCAAGCTGCTTCTGATGCCAGCGAAACACCAGCCGGACCTGGTTTACCTGCGACACGTTCCCCTCAGGAAGGTCCACCTCTTCACCTTCATCCAGATCCTTTGCCTGGCTCTGCTCTGGATCCTCAAGTCCACTGTGGCTGCCATCATATTCCCTGTCATGGTGAGGGACATTAACATCAACATTTAACCAATGAGGATTTTTGACTGTTATTTTTGTTCAGTCAGCACTCGGTATCTACTGAGGCTGCATCTGATTATTGATTATTCCATCATTTGATTATGGGACTGACCAGCTGCCAGGTCTGTGCAGTGGCAAGAAACATTTGTGATGTTTTTCCAGAATCTGGAAAATGTCTCATGGATTAAAGTCTCTGTCAACAGAGAAGGAAGCATTAGAGCAGTGTTACTCTACAACATAAACAGGTTGAGACAACTGTCAAAAAAGTATAAATAATAGATCCAGTTCAGATGCACATCACATTCTTACATCCTGAATAAAGTACAAGCAACATTTTTTGACAGAGCGGTAATGTCCCAGAGATTTGAGTTTCACACTGATCCAGGAGAAATAAAGGAGAAGCTGTTCTAACTCTGGAAACCAGCGTCTGCATTTCACTGAATTTAAAATGAAGATCAGACTGACCGACCTCTCGTTCTTCTGCCTTCAGATCCTCGCTCTCGTCGCCGTCAGAAAAGCGATGGACTACATGTTCTCCCAGCATGACCTCAGCTTTCTGGACGACATCATCCCAGAGAAGGACAAGAAGAAGAAAGAGGATGAGAAGAAGAAGAAGAAAAAACGGGGCAGCATAGACAGCGACGCTGAAGACGTAAGTGTTTTCATCCCCCCCTGTGACAATTCACCCCAATGTGTCTTCCTCAAGTCACAGAAACAAGCAAACACCTCATTTTCCCAAGTCTGTCAACCTCATCAGCAACCTCCAGCCCCGTCCCCAACCCCCAGTTTCCTTCCTAGGCAGCAGCATGAACCATTTGAGAGTTTATCCGCTGGCTAACCAATATCCAGGTCTCCGGATGTCCCTTTCTTTCATTTTCTTTTCATTTTTGGATTGGGTCTTTTTTTTATTGACTTGAGGGCATTCTGTCTGAGGAGGTTTTCTTTAAACGTAGTCCTCGAAAAGTCTTAAAAAGCAGTCGGCACCATCAGACCTGCAGACGGTCACTGTCGCTGCTGTTACAGTGGCTCCAATATACATAAATGAATGAATCGTTTTTAATTGGTACATTCATCCATCAAATTTTTGCTACTTATCTAGATCCAGATCACAACACTTAATTAATTAAATCATGTATTATTTATTGCTGGGAAGTGAAGAAAAAACAATAAAAATTTGATATAACCAATAATTCTAGTCCATACTGTCCCTACTATCGTACTTTGGTCAGACTGTAACAAGCATTACATTTACACTGACCCTTTTAATGCAACATAGAAAAATTAAATTAAACTTGGTGAAACCTTTAAAACCCTATAATCTAGATCCATAACTTTGGACTCAAGACGACCTCCATGTGGGAGCGACAGGTTTCTGAAGTGGTTTAGATGATGATGATGATGATGAGACTCATCTCTCTCAGTTATAAATGACATCAGTTGCCGGGCCAAATTTCAATGGATAATTTAGCAAAAACACCTGAAGAAGAGCTGGTGTGTTTTCTTAGTTTTAAGTTTCAGGACAGAGCTCCCAGTGTGTGATGCTTCTGGTCAGTTACATACTGTATATCCTGCCCAGTGTGGTTGAAGTGAGCCAGTCCCTGATGAAGCTTCACATCAACACAAACTGAAGTACGAATGCTCCTGAAAGAAGCATTATCAGATATCATGTTTTCCAACTCAGTCTAAGTTCACTCTCGCTTCACCAGAAATCTCTTCAATGTTACGTGACATTATCTCATTTACCTCTGGGAACCAGCAGAAGTGTAAGATGGTCCCAGGGTTTCAGGATGCATCACCACAAGCTGTTATGTAATCAGCAGTTTGTCACTTTTCAGTGAATGTTCCCTTAACAGAAAGGGCTAGAGTGTGTGTGTGTGTGTGTGTGTGTGTGTGTGTGTGTGTGTGAGTGTGAGTGTGAGTGTGAGTGTGAGTGTGAGTGTGAGTGTGAGTGTGTGTGTGTGTGTGTGTGTGTGTGTGTGTGTGTGTGTGTGTGTGTGTGTGTGTGTGTGTGTGTGTGTGTGTGTGTGTGTGTGTGTTCCAGTCTCAGATGTGTTTTTCCTCTCTCCAACAGTCTGACTATCCTTACAATGAGAATGTTCCCAGCATTAAAATCCCCATGGACATGATGGAGCAGGAGCCCTTCTTAGGTGATAAGGCCTGTGACAGTGAGTAGACTCAAACCCCCTGCAGAGCTGGAGGAGAAACTCCTCTTCGTCCTGCCTGACTCCTGCTCTGCTTCCTCACCCAGTCTCTCTGATGACGTCTCCTGTCACTAAAGAGTCGACACTGTTGTTGCATGTTTCTCTCACACTCCTTTCTTGGTTTTAACTGCATGATACTAACATGTTTTTTTTCTCCTGTTTGCTTCTCTCTCTGAATCCTTCATGTTATTTTCCAAAACCTGCACGAAAGTAACTTTTTTTTTCCTCCACTAATTTTTGCTTTTCTCTTCATGCCACTTCAATGATTTCTTCTGAATCTATTTTCTCTTCAGTTCATGATTTGAATTAATTTCACCTGTTTTTGTTGTGATTTCATGCTTTTTCAAGGGTTTTGGTCGATTTGCACCTTGTTGAGAACAAAGGTTGTAACTCTCTGAGGTCTAAGGATATTTTCTACATTATTTCTTCCGGTATTTGCTTATAAATTAATACCCAAATGTTTTATATCGAAATTTTCAGAACAATCTCAGCTCTTTCTGTGAGGCCCCTCTTTGCACTGTGCAAACAAACCTTTACTGATGTGGCTGAATTGTTTTGGTGCTTGAAATGGGTTTACCAAAGGTTCATAAAAACAGTGATAAATGCATAATAAATGTTTAAAATTAAAAGTGTTGTCACTCTACTTTAACCAAATTTTAGAGGCCTGCTTGGAGGCCTTCTAGCTCCGCCTATCAGCATGTACAATCTCGCAAGAATATCAAACGGAAAGTGTAGAGTCAACAGATTCTAACATTTAAACCATATTTCTACACTGTATCATCGCTAAGGTAACAATAGAAACATCCGTGCGCCTCAGAGGCTGAAGGTTGTTTAAAACACATATACACCTGATAATTCGCACACCTACATCTGACTTTTGCCTTTCATCTATTTTTATTTCATTTATTTTCATACCGTGTCTCTATTTGCTTGGTCTTTTTGTGAAGTACTTCATGACGTCTGATCTAAGAAGATGACACTAGACTTTATTTCATTAATGCAAAATTATGTAGTGTAGACAACAGTTAACGTTAGAACAAATTCATATTTACTATATTAAATCAAATTATTTTAGGAATACTTTGTTAATTTTTGGTGGTTCATGATTTAAAAAAAAAAAAAGTGTATTTTTAATAAGATATGTCCAAATACAGTTTGTTTCGCCCTTGCATGGGACGTTGTGTTCCTTTTGATCTAGTTGCTACTGACAGCAATCCTTAAACCTTTTGTTCTTAAGATTTTTATAAACACTTCTTGTTGCTATTTATAAGAGACATTGTCAAAAACTTAACACACTGAATTTAAATAGACACCGTAGGAGAGTGTGCAGGTCGTCAGTCCTCTCTGAAATCAGCTGCTGTCATGTTCGGCTTCAAGTCACTGGTCTGAATGGATGTGAAACCTTAAAGTGTGAGTCAGAGAAAACATCTAAGGGCTTTTCTTTCTTCTCCTTCCACAGGAGACAAGTCCACTTCATTCCTTGACCGACACACATCGTGCTGAGCAGCTTCGCTACTACAAGTCCAACTGCTTGTCCAGGTTAGACGTGTGTGTGCGTGTGTGTTTGTGTGCACGAGAGAGTGAGGGGAACAGGTGTCATGTGCAGACTGGAAGCTGATAGCCACAAATACAACTGGCACTGATTACTTTTTTACTTTATTCATGACCGTAGAATCAAAGGTCGCAGAAGGTCAGAAGGCGAGCTAACTAGCTAACATATAATGTAAGTCTGAACTTTAAAGGTCAGCTAGGCTAATTAGCTTACCTATGGTTAAACTGCATTTTTTTTTCAGTGGCTAGCAGAGGCGCCACATTTCAGCTCAGATGTCTGCTCTCTGATGTCCTGCCTCGCTCTCTGGACTTGTTGTTCAGCCAGGAGATCTGTTGTTCTTTTGCTTCTTTTATGTTTTTTGGCTTTGTCGAAAGCTGACAGGAACTGAGAGGACACACACGGGGGGTAACATCTACCATTATTGTTTATATACATTCAGATGAAAAGTGCACAACCCGCTGAATTACAAATTCATACAACATCAACTAAAGGTATTTATAGTGCATGTTTTAATAATAGCCATGTATCAAATGACAATGTAAAAGAACCTACAGTTCCACTCCAGTTAGAGACTGAACTCAGACAAAAAGAACAAGAAACAGTTACAGTTGTAATAATGGTCTAAAAATAGCAGAGCCTTTGCGTCTGTATTGACCTTGTTACCATTACTGGTGTATGTTGCGTGATGAAATGAGCTTTAGAGGACACAATCAGTCTTAAAGGGGCAGAACAAGCCTTGTTTTTTGGGCAAATATTTACAGCGACGGTTACGATGCCGACAAAAGAGATTATATTTCTCCATCATGTCCGCAACCTCTCATCATGACCAGGATCTGTGCGACCCCGTGTGCTCTACAACTGCGTAACAGTGACGACGAAAGAGGATTAGTGTTCGGGACAATGTGTGAAAAGCAGCTGTGATCACAGGACATCTGTGATGTCAACAAACAACTTACGAGATTTTTTTTGGTCTTCGGCTACACATGACCAGTGACTCAGTAAAAAAACATTTCACTTGTGCACTTAACCAAAAACGTGTCTTCAGCTGTTTTTCATTCCCTTGACTCACACATTTATCCAGTATTGACAGGGACACGAGTTTAAAGCGGCTCCACGCTGATGGAGAAACAGACCTGCTCTCTTTTCCTGTTACTTGTAAATGTTACTTTAGAGTCAAGAGGCATATCAGTGGTTTGGACACGTGTCCATTAGAGTCAGTGACATTGGACTGGGCATGAATCGCAGTGATGCCCCCCCCCACCCACAAAACTAATCCTGTCCCACTAAGACTGAAGCCAAATTGCTTTGAGCTCAGATGACCTCAGCAACCATCAAACCATGTTGACTGGGTGTATATCTGCAGAGCCTCCAGAGACCAAACACGATGTTTTAATGTGTACAGCTGCAATAATTAGTCGATTAATGGGTTAGTCAGTCGACACAAACTTACTTGTCATTTTTTTACGCAGAAGAGCCAAAAATCAGCTTGTTTCATGTTTCTCTTTGTTACTGAACAGCTTTGTGTTGTTTGGACTGTTGGCAGGCATTTTTCTCTATTGTCTGATATTTTAATTGATTAATTAAGAAAATATTAGATGGATAAATCAATGATGAAAGTAACCAGTGAGCTATTTAGTTTCATGATGATGTAGTGAGGTGTTTGAAGTCTGATTTCAATTGTTTCGTCATTTCCAATTGGACAAAAAATTAATGATATAGAAAAATGGCTCTCGCCACAAGATCTAATGTGTGATGACCAAAGGCGTAGCTTTGGTCTGAACATTGGTAGAGACGCAACAAGGCATAAAAATATCATAGTGTAGTTATATATATATATATATATATATATATATATATATATATATATTCTAATACCTCACTGTACTATGTCATAGAAACATCATAGTATGACTTTTTTCCTTATACATAGTATAGTTATATACTTTTTAATGCCTTACTATACTATGACTTTATGCCCTTTTATGACTCTCTTATACATAGTATAATAAGGCATAAAGTCATAGTATAGTTATACATACTTTACTATACTATGACTCTCTTATACATAGTGTGTCAAAAAAAAGTCATAAAACCATCATGGTACAACTTAATCTAACAAAGGTCCACTCAACATAATGGGTATTTTTACTTTTATAGTTAAAGTACATTTTGAATGCAGGACGTTTACTTGTGATGAAGTACTTTTATGGTGTGGTATTTGCTCCTCCTTACTTAAAGTAGGCATCTGAATATTTGCTCCACCACTTGTTACACTACATCCTAACAATAGACGTCTTTGTATTTCAGCCCTGAGATGAGTCCGCTGAAGTCTGTGCCTCAGATTAGAATAGACATGGACCCAGACGATGATAATTCATTCTACTGGAAGAGCAGAGGATCTGAAACATCTCTGTAGAGCACTGAACCACCGTCGGGCGAATCCTGCAGCATCCGCAACACAACTCTCTCTGTCTTTTACTCACTTAATATTAAAAATACTGTCTTTTTTTTTTTTCTATTAATGGAACAGTTTTAAAACCATTTCTTTCCTCACTATCTTCTCGTGGTCTTTGTCCCACAGCTCCACAGTAAACAGTCTTTGTGTCTGACTTGAACACAGTTAAATGTAACTCCTTACTTACTCTTCTGTTCAGCTCCTGCCACATACCGCTGATCAACAGTAAAATGCTGCAGCTCTCTGACCATGCATGGAGTGATGGAGTGCCCTCCCTGCTCTTTTTATATAAATATATATAAATATCATCTGTCTGAATTTTTATATAAATCAAATTACTCTAATAACATTTTCCTGTAGCAGGAAAATTATGTTTTTATAGCTCTACCTCTTGTTTTAGATTCAATGCTTATTATGAACAAATGCAACATGTTGATTTTTGACGCAGCATGGGGTTTTGATATTTTCTCTCTGGCTTCTTGCAGAGATGAAATGATTCAAGAGATTCACTGTATTATAGCTTGTGAAGGAAATGTGTGCAAATAGATATTTTAAGTAAATTAACAGTTAATTAACAATGCATATTTGTATGTGCAGATGAGATGAATATTTTTATCATCACTTTTTGATGCAGCTTTGATTGCTTCACCTTCTCTTTCTAATTTTCTGAATCTTTCTTTCACATGTTCAATTCAAAACTTTTGTTACTTGTTTAAATTAAATCAAACGTGTCTATCTTTTTTTTTTTTATGATTATGTTGTGTGTGTATGTTGGTAACCTTTTCTTATGTCATTTTTTTTCTTTGTGGGTAGAAAACAGTTCAGCGATACATAATCATCTGATTTTCCTCAGCCAAACTTAAACTCTAATTAGGAGTTCATATCATATAATTACTTGTGCTTTACCTAAGTGGCTTATAAGAGATTGATCCAGACTGAAATTCTTATCGTAACAATATGAGAAGGGAATCAAATCCATGTAAGCCTCATGCAGTGGGACGGGCTCGTTTCTTTTTGTCTCAGCTGCTGTTGGAATTATCTGATGTGAAAATGGAAACACGTTTCATTTTGTTTTGTGTATTAAAAGGACAGATTTGGATTTTTTTTTCAAGTCCATCTTGACAGAATATTCACATGCCAGTGTGTACATTGAGGCGGCGACTGGTCACTGTACTTATTCCTCCTGGCAAAGTGAGCCCTTTGTCGTGTGACTCCAGTGTCAGACACGGGGGACAGAATATCAGCTGATGTAGCTCACAACAGAAATGCACAACTATATCTGAGATCACTTGTAGTTCACAGCTCTTCCAGCAGGGGGCACTGACAAGTTATTTTTCAACATCATCATTTAAAAAAACAAAAATAATAAACCTAAGAAATCCATATCAAGATGTTTGTGTTGCAAAAAAAAAGTCTACAATACACAGACAATATATTGATTTTTGAGAAATCAGGTTATAATCCACAGTGCTCGTTTTGCACTAAAAAGCATTTTACTAACTGAATAAACCTGCCGTTTGGGCTTGAGGACTTGTCGCTATGACAACAGATCCAGACAAACAAAAAAACAAGTTAATCACGAGTGTCGAGTTCAGCAAAACTACATGAAACTAACAGGACGTGTCCCTGCGCTGCAGCTCAGTGAGCAAACGCCTCTGTACCACAAAGACCATAACTTCCTCCGTCTAACAGCTGAATTCAGGAGTGCATTTTGTCCCCCAGTGTAGTCGCACCAAGAAGGGACTGTTTCATGGCCAGTATGAACAGGAGGGATGATAACAGTGATTTACGCAACATATATGCCATGTGATAGACTTGCTAAAACTTCACAGCATTCCCTACAGAGCGGCCAGTGAGTCCAAAGTCACATAGAGAAAAAATAAAGCCCCTCAGATTGGACAGCTTGACTTGTATTGGCCAGTATTACCTACAGAACAAAGTGTGGCTTCTTTAGCACTGTTCATCATCACCGTATCCCCACTGTATCTCTGACGGGCAAACTGAAGCGCTTTCTCACTTTGATTTTTAGGTCTCAGTGGGTCACGGATTCGATTTGAAGTCCACGCCGTCCTCAGCACCACTACAGAAACACAATTAAACTGTGTGATAAATGAGCCGCCTTCTTCCTCTGTAAATCCTGTACATAAAGGCATGTCGGCTCGAAACCAAAACGCAGCAAGTTACTTTGTACCACCACTGGTCAGTGTGTTGAATTTGTTTTTGTCCGTTTGTTTCAGTCCATCAGCCGAAGTAACTTTGTACATCAGTGTTTTTTAGCCGTCAACAGCCGAACGTGTCTGGGTCATGTTATGTGGGGAGTTGTTAGTGTAAAGTGTGTCATACTGTGTAAGCATGTCAGACAAAAATCTGCAACATGAAATCAAAAACTTGTTAATGATGTTAATTATAGCGTATGAAATACTGATACTTTTTTTTTTTTTTGGATTAACTTTTTGTGAATTTTTAGAAACAGGTGAAATTGTTTATTTTAGAATTTATATTTTTCAAATGAAATGTATATTGAAAATAAACAGAAATATCAGACAGTGATGGTGTGCTGCCTTTTTTGGGAAACGCTTTACACTTTCTGCCATTTAATGAACCGTTTATACCAAATTTTAAAACACAGTTGTAATAAAATATATTTTCATGGGAGAAGCTGATTGTTGACAAATATTGTACATTAACTTGTAAAATGTCCTTATATCTGCATTATAGTGTGTTACAAATCATTTATAAAAAAATCTTAAATTCTATTTATAAATGCTAAAGAGGGATAATAAACTGTTACCATTATATGAAATAAGAAAAGAATAAATTAGGTAACTGATGGAGCTGAGATGATCAGTCGATCGTTTAAGCAAAAATTCCAAACAATCCTGAGTTCCAATGTTTTTGTTCCTTTTACTTAGGTGACAGTAAATCAATTAAGAATTAGTGTTTAGGACTGGTGATTGGACAAAAACTATTTGGATACATCAACTTGAGTTTTAGGAAATTCTTTTTTTTTATGGACCAAATGATTATTTGTCGGGTCTCAGTTTAATCACAGTTAACTGAATATTTTCACATTTCTTACTACAAAACAATATGTCACCTTGGACTTTAGAAAACTGATGGTCATTTTTTTTTTTTTTTTACTAGATTCAAATATATTAAAGACTAATTAATCAATAATGTGAACAATCATTGTAGCATTTCAAATCTCTAATTATATTTTTTCTTTTATCTCCACACATCACTTGGCAACATAGAAGAATATAATACTACTCACTGCTTCCTGATGAGCAGATGACGTTCCTCATGGTTTCTGGGTCAGTAGCTCCCTCTAGTGTCAGAGCAGCAGCATCACAAACTGCAGACGAGAGGTTCAGTTACCTCAATGAAATCCCTTCAGGCTGGAGAAATACTATTACTACTACCACATTCTGAAAATACATACATACAGTGTACTACCACGTACCACTAGTGCCAGTGCTACTCCTATTTCTGCCACTACCACAAGTACTACTTCTACTGCTGCTGCTGCTGCTACCCGTCCTCAGGTCAGTCTGTGCTGCAGGGTTCAAGAGTCAAGTACTATTGGCAGGAGGTTAACTACTAGTTTAATGTGTACTTTTGTCTGAAGGTAGGAAAAGCTGAAGTAGATACTTCGAAAAATCTAAATATCTGTGTAGCAGAAGTACAACGTAACATTTTAAACCTACCACAAAAACGAAACACACAAATCAAAGCAGTGATGGTGAATTTGTTGATGTCATTTCACTTCTATGTCTAATCAGGAGCTTCCCAGTTCATTAGCAGATACCCAATTACAGATCAGTAAATTACAAAACAAAATGACCAAGTTAATGACATGAAAACGTGACCTGTATGAAGGTGACTGCTCTTTGTTTCCACTAGAGGACGAACAAGAGCTGTGGAGGACAGATACAGAGTGTGTGTGTGTGTATGTGAGAAATAAAAAGAGCAATACATTGAGAACTACTATTGCTGCTACAACTACCACCAGCAGCACTACTACTGTACTACTAACATCACTACTGCTACTACCACCACATGTACTACTACCACTACCATTGTTAACTACTACTTCAAACTGTATCACTTTCATCGCTGTACTTGTACCATTACCAACAACTGTACTAGTACTGTACTACTAACACCAACACTACTGTTACCACAATATGTACCACTACCACCACCAATACTACTGACAGAAACTGAACATGCACACATACAGTGTACAAGTACCCATCCCAGTGCTGAGGTCAAAGCTTTAATTTGTCCACCCTCTGTAGTTTGTGTTTACTGCTAGTTAGCTGTAACACTTTAATCTACGGATCCTGTATTTTTCTTGCAGACTTTCCTTAAACTTTGCTGATATTTAGCTGTTGATTTTTTAAAATGTTTTATTTATTTCCAAGAAAGGCCAGTACCAGTGCAGAGGGCAGGTACATAACAACTATAACCACTAACTCTCTCTACATTTCCATTTCCAGTAGCAAATTGCATCTGCCCTTTCTTATAATTTACAGTAATACCAGCTGAGACTTCCTCTTTTATTCATCCTGTGAATTATTACAGGTGATGAGGGATCACAAGTGGCCATTAAAATCCTTTTAAAGGTTCACCTGCCAAAAAAGACAAACTACAGGTTTACCATTTAACTTCTGCACTTAAAAGACTGTGATTGGCCTGTACAGAGTGTATTTTATTAATTAAACTGTATAATTATCACAGGGGGCGTGCTGTAGGAGTCATGGAGGAGGCATGAGTTGACACTTGGCCACTGATGAATGAAAAAAGGAATGAAAGTAAAAGATAATAATCACAAATGACAGAGCAAAGAAGAGAAGGAGACAATACAAGAGAAAGATTTTCCCACTGACAACGAATATAAACTGAACAGATATGAACCGTATCATTAAGCTGCTGCGTCTCAACACCGTGAATAATCACAGAGCTGCAGCTGTGATCCACAGCGCCCCAAATACTGTGTTCGCCCGCTGACGTCATGCGGCGTCACTGCTGTAAGAACTCACTCCAACACCAACAGATCAAACAACAACATCACGTTGTTGTTCTGATGCTATTTTGTGGGTTTTTCAGTGTTTTGTGATTTTTATTTACCTACAAGAAAAACGACAAAGACGTCACAACGATGTCAACAGCAGCTGAAAGCTTTATTGACAAAATGTGATAAAAAGGCAGAATGTGAAAAGCACAGATATTTTGTTAAGTGTCCTCAACAGAATTCCCACTGAGGGATTTTGATCAGTTTAAGGAAAAAGTTTTTAAGGACAAGTGTTCACTTTTGGAAATCAGATTCAGCCTTGATTTGATTCTCACTTTAGTGGCAGACTGATCCCCCCCTGCCCTGAATGGTTTTACATTTTGTTTCTTTTGCTCAGATGACACTTGCTCTGTATTTTAATTTATAATATAACTGATTCAATGATTTTCTGATTGATGGATTAATGAACTTATTATTTCAGTTCGGCATTGTTCAGTTAACTTCAAACATGAGACTGAATGTGTGTATGTGTGTGTGTGTGTGTAAAACAAGTAATAGTGCCATGTCTAAATGTAAACCCTTGAAGCCTAATAGCTTGTATTAGGTCAAAGTAATGTACTGTAAATTATAAACACTATAAAACTTCTGAAATCATACAACAGATCGATTAATCAATAATTAATCAATATAATAATAATCGTTATAAACCTCAACTCAAGCCCCTCAAATTTACCTTTTAGCGGGACCCCACCCCTAGGTTGGGAACCATTGGAAAATCCAGCTATCTGTAAATAAAGAAGGTAAATCCAGCAGTAAAATGTTGCTTGTGTTGCTGATGAAGATGTTGCTGAATTTCCTTGTGTTTTGTCTGTCTGCATGTGTGTGTGATGCAGTGCATTGAACTCTCAGGGCCACCGTACAAGTGCCCATAAATGGTACTTAAGTTTCTCCTGAGTGTCACACGCATCACACAAATACACAAAGGCTTCAGACTAAAACTATAAGCTACAACACAATGATCACAAAACAGAAGCCAACCACTTAAAACTCGAGGTTTAGAGTTTGCAAATGTTCATACTCATTTTTCATACTAATGCCACTTAATGTGAAGCGTTCAAAACAAACACAAACACAAGCAAAGTGGGTTGCAATTAACGTACAGAGGCAAACACAGCCTGCATGCCAGGCGCACAGCATTAGCTGACTAATGTGTACCAACTAAGAAGAAAACAAACAGCCTATTACTCAGCTCTGGGCAAATATGCAAACAACTTTAAACAGCAGAATAAATCATCTACACTTTGACAAAGACTCCTCAGTGACACACAACAAGGGAAGAAGGTGCAAAGGAAAAAGTTTTCTAGTCAGAGAGAAGAGAAAAAGAAAACGAGAACTTGGCAGACTCTCACGAGACTGAGTCAGAGGCTTATTTCTGCCATATTTGAGCAGTAATAAGAGTTGTAGAAACATACTGAGCGCACAGATGGACAGTGGAACAGCAGACCCCCCCCCCCCCCCTCGGAGACTTTTCTACCATGGAAACTGCCAAGTAAGTAAGATGCCCTTGTTACAAATGAGCTGAAAATTTTGTCTTTTCAGACCTTTACGTTACATAAAATAAATTTGTAATAAAATTTTATGTGTAGTTAGGACCTGCAATATATTAAAATAGACATTGTCGATATTTTATGATTTTCGTATCCAAAGCCTGTTACATCTCTCCAGCAGGATTTTGGAAAGTACAGAGAGATGAATTTTGCCAATGTTAGCCTTTAAATGTCGAGGTGAAAGTAAGGACATACATTTAGTAAGTACTGTATATAATGACGACTCTTAGCTACTTGTACTTTACTTGAGTAATTCCACTTTATGCTGCTTTATACTTCCACTTCAATATAATTTAGAAGCAACTACTGAATTTCTTCGTGCAATATTTTAACTGTAAGTTTTGCTATTGCTAAATAGCTAACATTAGCATTAACAGCTGCAAGTTCTCCAGTGGTGAAAAGCAACAGCAGTGTTAATTCTATATCTCTCTCTATAACGCTTTGTCTTCTGCTGAAGTTAGCATGCTAACCAGCTAGCCATGACCCGTCTCGCCACTTTCCAATAGCGACTCACTGTAGTCTCCAATCTGCCCTGAAGACGTAGCGCTGCTCAGAGGACGTATGATAACCTGGTGTGTTATAAAGACAATGATGGCCGAAGGTCTTGTCAAGCAACAATCACCACCACTGGCTCCCAGCGAGAAACTACATTTATATGTGAGCAGCTTTTCCACAACTGACAAAACCTTGAAGCGTGGAAGTTGTGTTGTTGCAAAACACTCAAAATGCACACTAGCTACAAACCAGCAGCCAACCCAGCTGACCTCAGAGCAACAAACACTTTCATGAGACCTTAGGCTGGTAATACTCAACAAGCTGAAAAATTACTCAACCAAAAACAAAAAAAAAAAAACAAAGTTTCTTCAGCTCCCACTAATATTTTTTTCCGATAATCCAGATTAAAGCAGCTCTGCCCCCAGAGAAATGTTGCATAACTCCACACCTAATGGGCTCAGGTAAACACGGCCGTTACATCTCAGCTGATGAAGTCTGGTTGTGTGATCTCGGACAGATGGAGAGGAGGCTGTGCAGTTTGTCTGCTCACCTGTGAAGAAACCTCTCTTTGCTCCCGATCCCTTCACCACCGACTCTGTGAAACAATCACTTTGTTGAGCACGACAACACGAGCGTTTACTGTGTTCATACACCTCATAGCCGCGACGGCGTCCGAGCGCGTTGACACAAGGTTTTTCGAGCCTGGCTGGATGCACAGATATTCACCTCGTCCAGTGAACCCAGATGGGGCTCTGAGGACGAGGGAGAGAGGACCCACACGGTGTTTTATTACCAATCCTAGCTGATATGCTCAGAATCTACTTTGTCATTCTAGGTCATTGTCAAAACAACAAAACAGAAAAACAGAACATTCACATTCTGTCTTGACTGGACTGATGCGACACATGGTGACAGCACGTGGTCCAGAGTCAAGATTATAAAGCTGTGGTGATGACTAGCACTGGGAACACACCACCTGCATTGCATGTACCAGCTCTATGATTTTACACAGTTTGCAGGCTACTTGAATGTTGCATTTCTTTTCATTATTTATTTAAGATAAACACAAGAAGCTTGTGCTACAGAAAATGGACCAGACTCAGTGAATAGCTCCCTAAGCTTAACATGTCCTATGATAACTATTAATTTAGCTATATAGACTAATGAGCAGTGATAACTAACATGTCTTTGGGGTCATCAGGTGGGAACCTCCTTTCACCAGTGTTTCGTCTAGTTGGTCCCACGACACCTCCAGGAGGCTAGACAGTGATCACTGGCGTCCCAGAGTCACTCCCCTAATGCCAGCCATCACTGCTCCTCACACCACGACTATTTTCTTTATCTTGCCTATGCTACCACAAACAACACCATCATCAACTCTGACAAAACACACTAACAGATTAAGCAGATTCAGCAAACAAACTCCCCTAAACAGTTGGAGAAAGTGGCGGCCATTTTGAATGAGGGAGGTAGAGTCAAGGAGAGATGCCTTTTGAGAATTAATTTATGCCAGAAAATGTCACTAAAATGCCACTGTCTCCACATGCAGCTGCCAAAATGATTAAAAATACAATATTTTTTTTTTTTTTCCATGTTGGTTTCATATTCATATTCAGCCTAGACTTTTAAACTGGTGAAAGGTGTCAGTTTTACATAATGTTGCTGGTGTGATGTCAACAGGACTTTTCTCTGTCTATTTTTGATGGGAACTGCAAATGTCACGTGTGAAAAATAGTCGAGACGCCACATCTCTAGATCACACTAGGGTTGTCACGATACCAAATTTCTGTTTCGATACCGATACCAATATGTATTTCGATATTTTTCGATACTTTTTGTAAAAAATATTTCATTATATTATGTATTGCCTTAATGGGTTATTTAAATATTTAAAGAATGTAATTTAATTTTTAAAAATATATTTTTTTATGTATTTATTAACCATGGACATGTTTTAGCTCTCTGTTTGCAGGCTACTGTAGGTTTACTACTGGGCTGGGAGGGGCTTTGTACTTCTTTCATTGACATTACAGTGCAGTGAACTGGTGAACAACATTATCACCTGTCGTTCTTGACTGAAGTCTCGGAACAAGTCCGCACGGTTGTCCTTTAAATGTTTCGACAGGTTTGAAGTGTTGCCTGCCTTTGCGAGACACACTTTGTAGCACCGCTTGCACTGCGGTGCTTCTGGGTTCAGTGGCTCGCCTTTATCGTTCGGTTTGAACCTGAAATATTTCCACACCGAACTTCGGGCCCCCATTTTGTCCACAAGTAAGGGCTTTTCTGCAGCTGCCATCTCTATCTACTGTATTTTCTTCAACCCGCTCCTTCTGTCCAAGACGCGACTTGTCGTTTCTCTCTCCTCCTCAGTCTAAACATGCGAGTGCGCGTGGGAGGCGGCTTACATCCGCTCGGGCAACTACATCACACTCGCTGGCCTCGCTGTGCTTAAAGAGACAGGCTCCAATTTACCAATTCATTTGCATTCAATAAAATGAAATAAAAGTACCGTTTGTTTTTAAATGCTGGTATAGTACCGTTTTCAAA
Source organism: Seriola aureovittata (assembly GCF_021018895.1). Lineage (NCBI taxonomy): Eukaryota > Metazoa > Chordata > Actinopteri > Carangiformes > Carangidae > Seriola > Seriola aureovittata. The sequence continues at coordinate 18,640,371 of NC_079368.1, forward strand.
ACTCTAGTATCGCGGTACTATACTGGTACCGGTATACCGTGCAACCCTAGATCACACAGGCTGTTTTCCCGCCCTAACCCGTTACCGTGGGCGCTGAAATGAAGACCAAGCTGCCGCACACAACTCTGCAGCCAGTCTGCTTAGGAGGTGCAGCGACGTTTGCAGAGCGGCAACACCATCAGCGTCTGCTCCCGTGAGAAATCATGGGGCCGCCAATGTTTTTCACAAAGTAGATGTTGAGATGTTTCACTGGATGAGTGAAAACTTTGACCTGCTGGTGGCGCAAGAGGAAATGATTGAAGTTAGCGAATCCCATCCAGATGTTTCCTCAAAGCCTAGAACTTCACAGGGGTGCAAGAGGAAAAGTTCATCCTCCAGGGACCGTGACTGTCTGTACAAGAAGGACAGAGGGAGTGTCGGACTGACTGACTGACAGACACCATCCTTAGAGCTAAGCTGCTTCACCAGCTACAAACTGCTGTGGTTACACACCTGGTAGTGATGTCACAGCAGGTAAAACTATGCGTGGAGACTTGATCTTGCATCTTAGGTTTGAATAACACGTCTGAATAAATTCATATGACTGACACAGATGATTGAAAAATGTTCGCAGCCTCATGTTGGATGCAAATTTGCATGATTTTTAAGAATACGTTCACTCTGAGGACTCCACTTGTTTCTGTTCAGACATCAGACTGCTGTTTATAAAACACTGTCTCATTAGTCCTAAAACATTCAGTGAATACATTTGTTTTTCCTGGATTCCACCTGGTTCCAGGTAAATGCCTTTTAGAATAAACCATGTCCAGTAACACATAAAGATGTGTTGTTTCCGAACACCTCTACTAGATTCTATGTAAATATTTACAGAAATATGACGAATTCAAAAAGTCACAGCTCAACAGTAATGAGTCTGACTCACTTGAAATTTGGAACATTTCATCCTGGTTCAGGATTTAAGTGCTCTTCAAAAATAACCATCATTATGAATTAATTTGAGTTTTTTTTTTTTTTTTTAATGCAGACCTGGATCAAGACGCACATTAAATGTCAGTTTAGTGAATTGTGTGGCCCTGACTGCCTCATCCTGACGAGCTGGATTTACTGTCTGACTCACACACGTTTGGTTCCAGTCACACTGGATCTGAATATGAGAGAGAGAGAGAGAGAGAGAGAGAGAGAGAGAGAGAGAGAGAGAGAGAGAGAGAGAGAGAGAGAGATGTACTCGCATGTAACTGCCTAAGTTACAATGAAGGGAAAAGATTTTAAAGTCACGCCTGCTTGGAGTGCGACGTCCAGACCTGTGATTACTACAATTATTCTCATTTTAGCTGAAATGGTTTCTTAACACATTTGTACAGACATCTCCAGCTCTTACTAAAAAAATCACACTACTCCTCCTACACCTCAGATAAAGACTGATATTAAAATACTATTACATGTCTACATGGTGTAAAATACATCTTTTATCTATTTCTGTGTTACACAACCTCCAGACCACTCAGGCGATCTGGGGCTGCTGCGCTTACTCTTCTTCTGAGGCTTAAAAACGAAAGTCTGCTCCACATATAGTCAGTGGAACCAAACTAAACTATTTCTGCACTATAACTTTCACTCCTGTCTGTTATTTTTTCTATTCTTGAGTTTCATTATAAACTTCAATTATAAACTTTAATTTGGTTGTATTTATATTTTGGTTCATCTTCCTTATGCTATATGTTTTGATACCTTATGTCTTATTTAAAGACTTTGAATTGTGTTTATGCTACAAAATCAGGCTGAAATCACAATCAATGGACTGTTGATTCCCTTTTTTTTAAGCTATGTATCATTTCTTTATATTGTCTGCATCATATTTGAAGATATTATGAATGTAAAATCCATAAAACAATTTACTTCTAAGAATGTGTTGTTAAAATGTTATAATGCAACGAGTAGGAACATTTTTATTACAGAGGGAAAGAAAAAAAGGTCTTTGCTGGTGTTCAGGCCTGTGGGTGGCAAATGTGTTCGACAGCCTCATATAGACACAGTTTAAACAAAGCTGAGCTTCTAACTAAAGCTTAAAACATAAGCATTGTTTTATTAGCACTGGTGCTGAAGTGACCTGCTTTTATATTCTCATTTAAACCTGCTGAAGATTTAAAAAAGATAAAAAGTCTAAAAAATATCACAAAAAAAGTTTGTTCTTTGCTAAAGGTGGAAAAGTTGTTGTACTGATAAAAGCAGAATGTGCAAAGAAAGAAAAAGACTTTAGTAAATAAATCATAAAGTACATGAAGCATGAGACTTTAATCTCCACTGAAGAGACAAAAATAACAGATCTGTGTGGAGCGACGAGGAGACTGTAACATGTAACAGCTGCTGCTCTGTCACTGCACTTTAAATTTGCCACCTTTTATTTCACTGAAAGTTGTTTGTAACTGTTCAGATGATGAAAAGTTGGTTGTTAAAAAGTGCATTTTAGACATTATCTTTAGAGTTAGAGCCGCCAGCCATCACTGGGCCAGCACTGGGCCACAGCTGCTACTGTTGTTTGCCTGTAATGCTTTTACTTATTTTACTTACACTGAAGTGGAATTTAAAACGCAGGTTGAGTATAAGTTGATTATGATATTGTACTGTTGCTTTATAAACCAAACAATGAATTGATTAATCTATAAGTAATAGGCAGATTAGAGTGAATCAAAAGGAATAAATGTTAAATGTAAATTTCTTCCATTTGGTTAAAGATTTTCTTTGTAATTTAGAGAGGAGAACAAAAAAAACATGCTGTTCAGTTTAAGTTTAATACTCCAAAGATAAAACTGCCTTTACTATGTCTTTAGAAAAAGGTAGAATCAGAATCACAAGCAGGTTTATTGCCAAATAGGTTTTCACATACGAGGAATCTGCTTTGGAGTTTTGGTGTAAAACAATTAACAAAGTAAAAACAAAACAATATAAAGAAAGACAAAGCAACAGGAAGTGCTGCAGGTCATGTAGCTTAACATAAGTTAAAAAAAAAAAAACATTACTCAACTGGTTTCATGTGTATTTAATGCCGGCCCTGACAGAGTGTGCGCTGCAGATGTGCCTCACTCCAGCGCTATGACCCCTTCACACACAGCGTGGAGATCTGAACCTCAGCGCTCTCCTTCGAGAAAAAAAAAAAAAAAAACTTTTTTTTTTTTTTAAAGTTAATAGTCTCATAAGCAAACGGTGAAATTCACTTTTATGTAACAATCGTTTCACTCTCTAAAACATCTTTGACCAAACACGAGTCAATACTCCCCCTCCACATGTTGGCTTTTAAGGATGTCTCAAGTGCTGGATGTGGCGTTGGAGGAAACCCAGCAGCCGATAACACTTCTGCCTTTAGAAAAATCAGTGTGATCTCATTTATGAAATGAACCGCCGGCTCTTTCATTCCACGCGGATACGGCTTTCATTTCTGTCTGCCACTTACTGGCAAAGAAATCCATTTCATCGCAATTTTGCCTTGATTTGCCATTTCTCTCTAATGCCTTCTGAAATGTTATAGACAATATTATCAAATCCAGAGTAAAGTCTTTTGGTTAAGGGACGCTTCAGTCCATGTTATGTGTTGTTCATCTTTTACAGAGGGACTTATTGAAATTCTTGCTGCTCTGACACGCATTGAAAGCAGCTAAAAACTTTTGCTGTCTGTATTTCTGTGATAAATATTTGGCATCAATTCTCTTTATAGAAGGAATTAATATTACAAATAATGTCACAGATTTTGCAAATCTGTCAAGACGACTATTAGAACAGGTAAAACTTTGATTAGCATTTCTGATCTATAAGAAAAATTAAAAATGAAATAAATTAAAGATTATTTACACCCTGGCACAGCAGATAATGTGCTCTTACTCATTCAGCAGTAATGTCAACGGTGACAGTGAATGGCTGTGCATATGTTTGTCCTGTGTGGAAAATATTGAGAGCAATTTGATCGGCCCTCACCGGCCTGTTCATCAGGTTGGCAGCAACGAGGCCGATCTGTCACTTCTCCTGAATCCAGCAGCACGTCATCACGTCTGATTTATTCAGCAGAGTCTGGCACCAAATGCAGAAAGTGACTGGTGGTTTTCACTGGAGGTTACTGTGTTGGTGGAGAATTATTTTCTTTATTTTCAGTTCAATATAATTTTATGCAGCTAGAGAAATTCACACATTAGATTTCAAATAGCATTTGTATAGTTTCTTTTGTCAGGAAAAGTTTCTTTTGTTGATTTGCTCGAGTATTTTCTTTCTCACTCCTGGAGGACGCCAGAGTCCCACACACTGTTGATTTACCTGCATATTTCATCAGTGTGTAAAGAGGTCAACGGTGTGTGGGTGTGTTTTTATGCACATTTTCATTTTTCGCCTGAGTGGAATCACTGGAGATTCAAAAAGACGTCTAAATATCACTGAACAGTCTTTCCACTTGGCTGCGGGTGGAAAAGTTGGCGTATTGATAAAAGCAAAAACGTGCCACAGTGCAGTGGAAACAGACTTGGTGAATAAATGATGATGCACGTGAAACACGTGACTTAAACATCAGCAGTGTTTGACTGGCGCTCTGTTAATTACATCGTCTCGTTGTGACCTCTGCCTCCTGAAGTGGTTTAATGGAACCAACTGGAGAATTACCGCTGCCAGCTTATTTTCTTATTTTGATGCAGCACTTTCTAATTAATGATATAACAGTAGTGGAAGGAGATGTACATTGGATTTTTTTCAGGAAAAACTGCAGCTTTTACAACATGTGTAAACACATCAAGGAAAAAAAGGCAGGAGCCAGTTTTACTAGTGTTCAGTTTCCCTGAATTTTACTCCTCTTCACCAGTAGAGAACAAATGTATCAATTAAAAGAGACGGTCTGGGTCAATAAACTATATATATTATTAGCTTAAATTTTACTATATTAATCACCAACTATCTATTTTCACCTACAGCCCTCTTCATTTCAGAATCTGGAGTGGGGTCAGTTGTACAGTGCTTTCGTCCATTTAAAATAACAACTCGTTGTCTAAAAGCAACGTAAGACTTTATCCTGAGCAAAACCTTGCTAAGAACATAAAAGTAAATGTGGTATAGCTTGTGTTAAATACTCAGGTGGGATAATGTCATCCTAGGAACAGTCTGGCTCCACAAACACCAACCAATCGAAGGGCCCGTCCATTCTTTGAATAAGGTCCAGTTTGAATCGTGTACCCGACAACAGGAAAAAGGATAAACATTATCTATTAATCCAGACATAACACGTCCTCATCACAGTGAATTGATTATTTAGTTTAACTCCAAAGACAAATATTATCCAAACCTACTCATGAAGCTTCAAAACTGAGACATCATTTATATATCATGGCGCAAATCAAAGGGAGAAATGTTTTGTTAGACCATCAACAGAGCAAAGCCACATAAGGCCGGCTTTCTTTCTTCAAAGAGGGTTTGTCTCACCGGCTCTGACGTCGTACTGTGAGTAGGCCGATAAAGGAAGGTGATTGTCTACATCATCACTGACAGCCAACCAAACAAAGTCCAGGAGTTTCTAAATATCACGGATAACAAAACCTGTGCCGACGGCTGAATAACATCACACTGATAAAAAGATAAAAGAGAATCAATTAACAATAGTTCACATGACAAACAAGAGCAGGATCATTCATCAGCAGTGTCAATTTTCAGGGTGAAGAAGTGACTTAAATGGACTTCCTGTATTTTTCCGACACCCTGTGAACTTTTACCAACCACAACCACAGCTGTGAAACTACACCTCTAAAACTGCACCTCCCTGCTCTCTGAAACAGGTAGAAACAGGAGCACAACATGACGGCCACTTTAAGTTCAGTCCAATACTTAAAAATCATAAAAGGAAATATTGCCTTTGTTCACTTTAATATGACAAACCGTTACTGAAACTACATCTGTAATTTGTGCTAACTGTGCCAATTAGTTCTTACGATTATAGTACAAAACAAAAACAATGTCCTTGGGGTTTCACTCAACAAACCTGCACTTACTCTGATGTTTTTACTTCTTTAATGGGTAAAAACTGACACTGAAGGCATCAACATATCGACCTATCTTCCAAAGCCAGTCGTGACTGTGACAAAGCCGGGCTAGTAATGAGACAGGTTAAACAGCTGTTTTAATTAAACTGAAATAACTTTAGTAACAAATTGCGTTTTGCAGCACGAGACACGTTGTAAACCTGCGGCAAGAGAGAATCGAGAGGCAGAATGCAGGACTCCATGTTCATCATCTATTAACATCCGAGGGCTTTAATCAGCGTGAAAGCATCTCTGTAATGCAGCTGAACAATTACGGCACAAAGACAGAGCTGCCGAACAACAGGAAGACAATACATGCACTTAAAGGAACGGAGGGAAAGAGGGAGTGAATTGACAGTTTACACTCGTCCTTTGCTTCCATTTCCTTTTTTTTTTAAGCCGATATGACACAGTGGTGATTCAACCCATAGGCAGTTTATGAAAGGCTTTATCTCACAGACGCATTGTACATTATATTTGCCTTTGTGTGAGAAACGTTCTGTGAAAACATCTGCTGGTTCACACTAACTGAACGGCTTTATGTTTTTTTGCGCACAGGCAGATGTTAATTGAAAACAGAGACACGAGTAGGTCCATCTGCAGCTCTAGACATTCTGTAGAGGAGGTTTGTTCCGACAACACTCATCTCCCTTCACCCCAACTGAGGGGCCTCACTAACACACAAATGAGGAGCAGTGATACCGACAGGAGAGGAAAGCCATCAGAACTGACAGCAGCACCGGCAGCTCCTCGGTCTCCTGCTCTGACAGAATAAAAGGGCAGAAAAAGCAGAACGCTGTGTCAGTGAGCATGAAGGATCCACAGTACCCTTCCTTTTTCATCACCTTAGTTCATGTTGAAGTTCTCCTGCTACCTGGAACGCACTTTTAGTATGAGGATAACAAGTGACGATGGTACTTTGCAAGTCTTGCTCTTGTTGTTGCTGTTGTAGCTGAACACATGACACATCCCCAAAGTAGATTTTCCCTCCTCTTATTCTAAAGCAGCATTCATCAGCCTCATCACAATCATGAGGTTTTTTGCAGACACATTATAGTCTTTTTTTGGATTTCACCACATTTTACTCAATAAACCGTCAGAAAATGTCACTAAAATGCTCCTTTCTCCATATGCAGCCACTAAAATAACTGTTTAGCATCATATCCACCGAAGTTGGCAAATTATATCCTGTTCTCAGAATTTCCCATCTGTATGCAGCAATAATTCTTACCCAGTTTAAAATACACCGTCCCCCATGTGGGATGCTCTTGCCTGGATGGTGCTTTAGGTGTGTTTTCGATCTGTACTCAGCTCAGTTTTCACACGACCTTGACAAATCACTGTTTGACAGCTCCAAGTCTCCTGCTTCTATCTGTGCAAAGCCTTTTAGGATATCACATATCACTGCAACAGCTGCGGACACAGGGTTGGTTCAGACTTGTGGCTGTGGCCTTATATTCTCTTTTTATGCCAAAAACAAACACACAAACAAAAAACAAAAGAAATCGGATTTCTGCCATGTTTGTGCCTCTGTAACTTTTGTTCAGCATAAACCTTTCAAAGGAGACGACAAACAATAAGAGTTTACTTTGCTAATATATGAAAAAGGGGGAAAACACAGGCAAAATTCAGAATCTCGATAAGACGGTGGATGGGTAGATGAGGGAATCATAAAGTCTACAGACGGAGCTGGAGAGCAATGAAGTTGATAAAAGTGAGGTGAACATCAAGTGAAATGTGGCTTTGCACTGAAACCTGATGCACTGGATTATGAGACAACAGCTCCTCTGCCGCTCACCTCCCAGCAGGAAACAAGCAGTTTACCAGCTTCTTGTTTCCTGCCAGTTTTGTTGTTTGTTTTCCAGTTCACATGAGAGGTCAACGTCCCAATTACATTCATAAATATCAAACAAAAGCTCATAACTTCTTTTTTTTTTGTTGTTTATTTTTCTGGAAGGCACTCACAAACGTTTGTTTTGCATAAAATCTGCCTTGTTGATCCAACTGTACAGTCGGTGCCATAACAACTGCTGTTTGAGGCAATGGCAATAGGATATATGATAGGATGCTTTCACGCATGTTGTATAATGGCTCATTTACATAATCTAATATGCACCTGTATAATGGAAGTGCCTGAGAGAAATCTTAGAACCATGTAATGTACTCTTCTGTAATCCTTGTAGTTTTTCCAGTAAACTCAGAGACGAGCCAAAGATTTTAACACCTGTAAACAATAATACGCATGAAACCTAATTACCTACAGAGGCTGAATGACAAGCAGCACGACAGACTCCAGCTCGTTTTCTCTCGTGTTGATCATGAAAGGAAAACACGGCTTTCTGTCACGCTGCATTTATTCAGTTAATTAAGTTTCATCTGTTTTGTTGATCACATCTGTTTAGTTTCAGAGTTCTGGTCCAACGAGCCTCTCACCAACAGGCTTCTTTCACAGCGCACATTTTAACTTGTCATTAAAGGAAAATTACGGGTGACCTATTCAAGTGTCGCAGCGCAGCAAGGCAATGAAACTGAAGCAGCCACATGGAGTTCAGCCATCAGCCATCTCATTAGTTATTCCTGTGTTTCTCCTGCTGTCAACATCCCTCCCAGGAAATCACCTATTGATGGGGTAAAATAACAGTTATTGTCTTTTCATCCTTTACGAGTTAATATAGTAAAATATAGTAAATATGAAGTAAATACAGTTCAATAACAAATTTGATAAGATGCAGTTTTTGGACCATAAAATGTATGGGAGATTTAAAATGCCTAAATTAAAACAAATCAAAGAGAAATACAAAATATATTTTATTATATTTATGAATTTACTTTGTCAGAATTAAATGAAAAACAAATTGTAAATGTTAAACGGAAAATTATGCAGCTTTTTGTTTTTAAATATATGAATATGGTGAACAGCTGCTCTTTTGCTTGTTCTCTTCTGTTTTTTTGGGGGTTGGGACTGAACTTGACGACCTGTGCAGCACTGTAATCTGCCTTCCCTCTGAATGCCCCTGAAATTTCTCTTGGCGTAATTTACACAATGTGAGGTCACGGTCAGCGCCTGAGCACAACGATTCAGAAAGAAACATCCAGGGAAAGTGAGTTGTCTCTTTGCTCTTAAATCCTCAATCAAGGGCACTTTGGTCGTCCCATATGTCTAGACTGAAAATGAAAAAGGTGAACGTGACTTTGCCGCCCCGACTTCTTAAAAATGAAACAATGTGCTTGTTGGAAATGGCATCTTCTAAACTGCTTCTGTTCTGAATGTCTAGAGACTGTTCATAGCTTTTTGTCTTTTCCCAGTTCTTATGTAACCAGCTTTATTCAAGACTGACAGTTTCATTATTTCCAAAATAAACTTCGTGTTTGTATTCATCACCAATTTATAAACCAACTTTGAAAAGTGACATGAAAGAAAAAAGAGCTTGTTTCTCTCTATTATTTTAAAGTACATGTGCTGGTCTAATCCGCGCTGCACCCTGAAGAAGGCATTGATGAATAACCCTCCTGCGGGGATCAGAGGTGAGAGCAGCGATAAGGAAAAAGAGAGAAAGAGGGGGGAGGGGGGGCTTCCTGTGGAACAACCCTTACTCATTAATTGGCTTCCTGGATTTTTATATTGATATTTGAATTTCAAAGGTTCCAAGCAGCTTGTGATTCCTGCTGGATAAACTGCAAGATAACCTGGATTGCAGCTGTGCAGCCATTAAATCCCAGTACTGCCACTTCTTCATACCTTTGCTCTTCCAGTTTGGTTCTGGATGGAAAACGAGCCTGTCTTGTTGTTGTTATTGTGTCAGATGCAAAAATAGCAGCTGTACAAACAATCTGCAGCTGCATCTTTTACCTTTGTTATGCAGCATCAAAAATAGCATTAATGTTATTTGGAGTTTCTTCCTTTTTCACAGCAGATTCTCAAAATCTAAGAAGTGAATCATAGACTTCATTGTGTCGCTCTACACTTTACCTGCATTTTCTCATAATACAGAAAAATAAAAGGCTTCTTCATGATGTACTATTCATAAAGACACAATTCCTCTCAACATGTTGAAATTCATATGCTGATGTAATAAACACGATGTGAGATTTCAGTGTAATTTCCTTTCGACATGTGGGTTTGTTTGCATAAGCCAAAGCAAGCTTTACCTCGCAGGGAATATATCTTCCTGAGAGATGGCAGCGTGACAGTGTTTGGTAGAATATACAATCACCTGAGAGTTGACTATCTTTTTAAACTTGAGAGAAAACTTAAAACGTCTTTAGGAGAATCCCCAAAACAAGCCCCAAGTCAGAAAGTCGTGAGATTTCTGCTCTTAAAGGGCAAATCTGGTGCTATTCTATATTTTTCTTATTGTCAACAAACCCCATGAAAAGACCAAAGCAAACAATGACTTGATCCTCAGGTCAAATATTGTTTGTGGAGCCAACACTCAATATATCTTATTCCCCTGAGCATTACAACTCCATTGTTGTGGTTTTAATAGTTTTTGTGCGTCACTGAAGTGAAGTGTTTCACTGGGCGACATTTCTTCCTCACCATGAAAACAGCCCCTGTAGTTTCTTTTGACTTAATCCCAGATAAACGCTCCTGCTGCCAGAAACACTCACTACAGCACCAAATATGTATTAATCTGCTGCCAAAAATAGTCCCCTGCAAAATGCACTACTTCCTGTTTTGAGAATACCGAGTAAGTTGTAAAGTATTGCAAAACAATAGTAAGAAAAATATTGATTAATGCTCATTCTTTAACAAAAACAGGAATGCAGGTAAATCATATTTTCTGTGCATTTTATGCAGATAATAGAACAAAAGGGAAAACATGAACTTGCATTAGACTTTAAACATTTCTTGGTTCAAGATGTCGGTAGTTTTTTTAGATTTTCAATCATAATTTGACTATTTTCATCCGGAAAAATTACAAGTAAAGCTACAAAGATGAGTTCATAAATCAATGAGTTGATCGACAGAAGATTAATATGCATTATTGTCTTTCTTTGATTGCAAAAATGTGAGAATTTGCCACTTTTGCCACCAATGGTCTATACTCAGACACTTATTACAGGCGTTTTTCACTATTTGCTGACATTTTATAGACCTAACTCTTAATCAGGTAATTGAAAATAATAATTGAAAGCTTGAAAATAGTTTTTAATTGCATCCCTAAATATGAGCACTATTTCTCAAGGAATTGTATTCTGCCAGATGCAGTGCTGTGATTCTGCAACGTTCAGTCTGTATAAGAAGCACTAACAGAAAAACACAGCAGAGCAAATAAACCATGCGTTTTCATTTTATACTGAATATGAACAATAGTTACCGGCTTTGTTTTAAATAAAAGACCACTACTGATCGACGATGTCACAGTCAGAGCTTGTGTGCTTGTGTCCAAATGTGTGCATGAGCAGATATAGATAGAACCACAATTTGCGATGCTGATGAAGCCGCGGCCCTGAGCGTCGCTGCCTGTCAGGTGTCGAGAGGCGAGCCTTTCAGTTGTTATCAGCTGAGCTCGACACTGATGTCTGTTCCAATCAGGATCCATACTTTAATCCTGCCGTGCCCCTTTGGTGACCCCATTGTGCATTTATCCCACAACCATGGGACCACCCATCCCCCAGAGTTAACTTCCTCTGACATTGTGGAGTGACCACATGAAGTGGAGGTTTAGTTTGAGCTTTTTAGAAAGAAAGATAGATAGTTGAGCTAACGGTAGCAACACTTGCCGAAAAACATCCAAATATCGATAACATAAAGTTATCGCACATAAATGGAGATCAAGTCACTGAAGACTAAAAGTATATAAAACAAACAGTCTCCAGGTCTGTACAAGAAAGAAATTTATTTTTGCGATGGATCTCTGTGGGAGAAGCTACTACTTATCACTGTCTGACACAGGTTTTCACATTTTAAGACAGAAATCAAAAGTGATGCCTTGATTTCCTAAAAAACTGACTGAACGTAGAAGCCAAAAATGAGGAACCCTGTTTCACTGAAGAAAGTTTCCGGTCTTTGACATCCTCATGACACCTGAGAATTTAATGAAAAACGTAAGTCTCAACAAGTCAACGTTTTAGTTAGTGTAATAAAGAACCTGTCCATATTCACTATCAGTTCATTCTGGTCGCATTCTACAGTTCCACAGAAAATCAAGTGATACCACGCAGAAATGCCAGCAGTTATAAAAACTGGTGAAGACATGAAAATGAGAGTTATGTATGTAACTGCAGCACTCCTCCAGATGTGCAGTATTATCAAGACATTCACAAGGCTGAAACATGTCTGCTGTTGACAGTCAGAGAAAGCAGTGATGATCGAGCAGTGCTCTGACAGGGTTGTGAGGGAGGTAGCGAGGTGGGGGAGATGTGTGTCAAAGATTTGAATCTTTGGCAGTCTCACCATTTCATCCAGAACTGATTTGGCGCATTTTGATGAAAATAGAAAGAGGCTGCTGTTTTTAGGCATTTACTTCACTAAACTCTGTGAGAACCATGTATGCGTGTTCTCAGCACAGTGTTCACAGCTGGCGGTTTAGCTAAGAGCTCTGGATGAAGATCTCTGTGTGTCGCAGCTTTTTAATCTCAAATTTGTTAACTGCATCAGTTTGGAAGCATCTTCCGGTCTTCTACCTGTGTGTAATTTACTGACCAGCAGCGCTGCTTAAATGGTTTTTGCTAAAACAGAAGTTAAGTTTGTATGTGTGTGTGTTCTGGAGTAAAGAGAGGAAAAGGAAAAATAAGTGGTGCCCTCCACTGTGCTGTCCTTGAGGTTATGTCTCCAGCAGTGGAGAACTGACTCTGTGCTGCATCATTAGCACCCTGGGCAGGGCTTTCCAAAACAAAACAGACAATGGACTGAGTGATTTTCTTCACCTGACCAGAGTTGGTTTATTGAGTAAGTAAATCCAAAATGTGCCCAAATGCTTCTGTATTTTGAAGAGGAACTACAAGATTACTGAAATATGTGCGTGATGAGGAATTAAGTTGTTCTTCAAAAAGAGTGTTTTCTCTGTGTTTTTGCAAAACAGACTTCACTGAAGGCAAATATAATCAAAATAAAATAAGGCCTCAAATCTAACCTTGACCTGATACTTCCATGTAGGTTCAGACCGAATACGGACAAATTTGATTGCAGGATTTTATCATCCAAATGTTTCACTCTTCATGTAAACCAAACCCAAGCAATCATGCTTATGTTTTTCACAACTGATTGATCTTCCAGTTATTTTGTTGCTTAACTAATGAGTTTCAATAAATTGTCACCAAATACTGAGGACAATTTTGTTCCAATTTGGTGTCGACAGATGTCTCGTTTTGTCTGAAAACCCAACGTTATCAAAAATACTATCACAACAGCAGCCAGTATTTACACTGAAGAAGTTAGAACCATTTAATTTTGGCATTTTGCTGAGAAGGTAAATCTTATACTTATGGATTATCAAAAATGTTGCTCATTAACTTTCTGTTACTAATCATTTCAGCTCTGATTTCCAGGAGATACAACTCTAGTACATTTGTAACCCTCAGAGGAGAGAGGTCGAACTGCTGTGGTGCATTTTAAACCCTATTTGGATTTTGTTAAAAATGTTGTTGTGGTTTCTAAAGGACATTTTGAGAAGAGTGGAGTTTTTGTGGTGTGTTGAATTGATAGGGAATTAGCTCAAATGGCAGACTATTCTCCAGAAGACTTCAGATTCCTCTGTTCTGTTGTTGATGACAAGAGATAATGTGTGAAGAACACAGAAGAATTTCCAGCCGTCAGTCATGAATACAAATCGAAAAGACCCTTTCTCCACCCTGAAAAACAAGAAAGTAATCTTTAGTAAGCATTCAAACCACTGACTTGAGCTCAGGCGCATTTGTTTTGGGGAACCAAATGTAGCGTGAACAGCATATTTAAACTTTTAAACTATCAATCGTCATAGGAAATGACAAAACAACTGCCACAGCGTTGAAGTTATATCGAGCTGATGAAACCCACAAACTTCACTTCCTGAACTGCATTTCATTGCCTCACTGGTACCTGATTTGAAACGTATATTTTGTGCATCACTCACTGATTTTCACACATTGTCTCCTTTTCAAGAACAGAAGCCAAAGTCTACTGGAGAGTGTGGACATTGAAGCCACTACCTCTCAAATGCAAAGCAAACGCGCTACCATTTGAGCTAATTCCCCCATGAACAACTTTACGTCATTGGTTGTGAAAAGTTTTCTCAGTACGTGACAGCGCATCAATGAGGAAGATATCATTTGTAATAGAAACTGATCTTGTTCCAAAGAGTTATGATGGAGCAGGGTTGCATGTTGACATGGAAGCAAGGCAGACTAAAGTAAACTCCATGCCGACGAGGATGGGATTCAAAGTCACGTAGCTACAAGAACGCACAGGAGCTAAATTTAGACCTTAGATCCATGGAAAATTAATTCTTACATTTATGGATTACCAAAATTGTTGCCCATTAATTATCTTTTAATCAACTATCAGTATCATGACCTACACTGGAGTTTTTAGTGGTGTGTTAATGTAGTTCTTTTTGTGAATAGTGAAGCTTGCTGCATCTTAAAAAGTGCCGACTCACAGCTTAAATTTAAAGCAGTTTGAGAATCATAATGATAATGGTTATGTGTTGAGCATAACGCCACTGTGTAGTACACTCTCTGTAGGAGTGCTGCTTAGACCATCATCGTGTGTCCCCATTTCAGGATGGATGACATCTGTGATTTAACAGCTTAAAACATGGACAAACGCATTTCTATGTATATTCTCCAAAACGAGCTGACCTCGTTTGTTTCGTGTTTTAAATCAATTTTCCATATTGGTTTTTCTTTACGGCAAATAAATTTTTAATTTTTTTAATCATTGGCAGGCATTGTTTTTTCCCCCCCTCCATTATATTATCATATTCATTATCCTGGCCTCAGAATTAGCCTTTTATTTGCTCCAGAACATGACTGTGGATTTTATTTGAGACTCTGCAATTATCTGTGCACAGAGAATTCATAGCAATGGTAAAATAATCAATGAGTTAAATTGACAATAATTGAATGACTTCCTGCTCGTGCCTGGATTACACTGAAACTGAAAAAATTCCAAACAACAAGGTTATTATTGGACAGTGACAAAGGTCAAGGTCTGGAGGAGTTCATGTGCACTCAGAGCCAATGCCAGGAAGGGTGAGAGGACCAAAACATTTGTGACTATTACATTTTTTTATCCAAAACTGAAACATCAGCATCTCTAAAGTTCAATTAACTCTCATTTGATTTGTGCTTAGAACTTGGTCCACAAACTAAATTGCAAACCCAGAACTCATGCACTGTATTGTGAATTTATCTGCAAACAAACTGTCATCTGCAGCCTACTGTCTTGTTACCATGGTAACTTTCATCAGTGCTTGAATTGGAATAAAGAAAGAAAAAAAAAAAAAGGTTCCAGCGTCTCAAGCAGTAGCCTGCACAACACACACATCCAGCTTTGGGCTAAAGTTTGGCTTATTGTTTACATTTAAATACTCCAATTCAGATTTCATATCTGACATCTAATCCTGTATCAAAAAAACCAAAAGGGATTAAAAGATTTAATTCTGTCCATTTATGTACTTAATGTAGTGTAAAAAAATACATGATGCACAATACAAAACAAATACATGACGCAAAAAGGGCCAGAACATTAACACAGCTATTATGATGAAATACACTGTACATCTTTAATTGCATTTTAAAGCTCAAATGTGGTATATTTGCCGATTGGGATTTCCTCCTTGCAGTCACAAATATGTTGTGCTGTTTTTTCCATTATTGCTCAGCTTTTTATTATTCAGTGTAACTCATTTACAGGCAGCACTAAGTCCGACTCTTATGGTTTAAATACTGTTTCAAAGTTGTCCCCATTCTGCCTAGAATACATTTTGGGAAGGTGTTGGAAACTGTTGTTGGGAAAAGCTTGTGTAGAAGAACTACGTCTTCTTTAGATTGAACTTTGCTCAAACTTTAAGATAAAATGTCTAGAGAACCAGCCAGGGGTATTAGAAATGCTTTGCTTTGTGGCCGCTTCAAAAAGCAAGGCATTTATTTATCCAGCACTTTTTAGACAGAGGTAATTCAAGGCATGATAGACATTGAATAAGAAAAACAACTGAAGACATTCAAGAAACAAAACTTTAAATGATGAAAAACACAAAAGAAAAAAGGATGAAATGTTAAACAGTAGTAGGCGACAAAGGTAGGTACGCCACTTTCGGTACAGTTCGATTGTCGATTATTGTAACCATGACAACCGAGGTCCTGTACGCCTGCTGCCATAGGGGCACTATTTCAGTAGACACTCCTATGGGTTCGAGTAGTTGGAGCCCTACATTTGTGTGGTGGGATGCTACGTATCAACATTATTAGATCATCGGTGCCTCTCTATACTTACATCTTATCACAGGAGAGCAGGAGAAACACGGACAAAGGACAATGAATAACTATATAGCTTTAAAGGTGAAATTAAAGAGGTAGAGAAAATGAGTAAACAATGTTTTGAGAGTTTTTGTCCTTTTAGTTCAGAGAACACATAAGAACTTGTTAAATTCTCCTGCTCCCTGCAAAAATCTAATAGAAGCAGGACAGGGGCCACCTCTTCAATTGTCCCCTACAGTTTTCTTTAACAACAACAACAAAAGCAAAGTAATTCAGAGAAGAATTGAGTCAACTAAAACTTTGCTACATCATTTGTTGGAGAGGATTTCTACAATTTTTGTAAAATGTGATGCTTTCCTAACAAGTAATCATGGGTTATCCATCAACAATATTGTCCTGGTAAATCAACTTTTTGGCAGAGACAACCACCTTTGTAACTAAGCTATTCACATTCATAGTTTCAGATCTCTGTTACCCAGTTTTTGCTGCTGTTGTCTCTCTTCCGAAAAGTTATGAAGCAAATAAAACAGAAAATCTATCACTAGTCAGAGCTGAAATAGCTGTGGGCAAAAAAAAAGCAAAAATAAACAACTTTTTCAGTCAGACCTTGTACACGTACCTTGTGCCGTCTTTTCGTGAAGCTATTCAGAAGAAATTATAGGAGTGAAGTTAGGCCGTTGCCACTTTTGTTTTTTCAAATCAATAAAACTGATGAGGTATCCAATTAGATGGTTCACAGGTTTAATTCAACAAGAGAGGAGCATTGAGAGATGCTGGTAAATTTCTTTTTCAATTGCCATCATACAAAAGCTCTGTGGAGTAAACTTTCATGGGTTATATCTGATCATACCTACTCCCACTGAGAAAAGGAAAATGGTTCCTTTGGTTGATCACTGCAGGAATTATTTTATATAACTGATATTTTTTTAGATAAATTCTACATTCATAAAACATTTAGATGTAAATAACAGGCCTAACCTTAGAAATCACCTTTGTATATTAAGACATACCTATTATTTAGATGTGTATTTAAAAAAAAAACAAAAAAAAAAAACAATTGACAATTACTGTACATTTGTATACACAGCTATGAATGTAGTTGATTATTGTATAGTTCCCATTTGCTCATTTTAGTATATTTTTAAAGCTCTTTCAAAATTACAAAGTTACTTTTGGCTCTTAAATGGTATTTACTTGCAACATTTGTGTTTTTAGGGATAAGGTACGAAGCGAACCAACAAGTCTTCCAAACATGACCTTTAGAATGGCAGATAGAAGCGTTTTCCAGTCTGAAACTACTAAGAGCAGGACGTGCTTTCCAAAACTGTTACAAATCACTGTTAACCATAATGATGTGACAACACTGTGATTAAGGTTGGTTAGATTTAGGGGAAAAAACCATGGACTGGTAAAAATGAATACTCTGTTAATGTCAGGGGAATTTCTTCATCACGATTATAACAATCACTGTGTCCACTAGAGGACATCAAACTTTAGACCTTAAATGATGAATCCTCTTTCTGAAGCAGGAAGATGGAAGGACATGAAAAGGATGAAAAGTAAATTGCTTTAAATTACAAGGTTCCTTCTACACTTCTATTTCTGTTCATTTACAATTCCAGATTTTCCGTAGAGGCTAAATCTAGCTCCTGTAAGTTCCTGAACTAATGTGAAAACCTTAGGAGCTGACCTGGTAATTATTCTGGGTTTACTACCAACATGAACTTTTTCCTCAAACTTCACTAATAGGAGGACGAGGTGGCCGAGTGGTTAAGGCGATGGACTGCTAATCCATTGTGCTCTGCACGCGTGGGTTCGAATCCCATCCTCGTCGGAATGTAGTTTACTTTAATCTGCCGCGTTTACACATCCACTTGTTTACAGGCTCAAATGTTCCTTCTTCCTCATTGATATGAAATGTTATGGATTAGCGATGGACTGCTAATCCATTGTGCTCTACACACGTGGGTTCAAATGCCATCCTCATCGGTCGGCCATGTGGACATGTCAACACGCTAACATGTTATTATAACAAGTCTCTTTGGAACGAGATCAGTTTTGAACTCTTCCTTATTGACACGCTGTCACACACACCGAGAGAAAACTTGGCAAAACCAATGATTTAGCCAAAGAAGAATTATCTTAAATGGTAGAGCGCTCATTTAGCATGCGAGAGGTAGTGGGATCAATGCCCACATTGTCTGGTAGACTTTAGCTTCTGTTCTTGAAGATGTGGCATCGTGTGGAAGGCAGTGAATCTGGCTCCACCAGCCCCAATGGCATATTAAGTGACTGATTTAACTCATAACAGTGAGACAATGAAAGGCAATCCAGTTTGAGTTAAAGGTCGATGAGTCTCAAGACTCATCAGGCATGTAAACAGTATTCACATAACCTGGCTCCTTGATCATGCACCGTCACCACTCAAAGTATTGCTGGTCTGAAAGGGGCTTGAGAAACATGAACTCTACACTTCAATTTCAATTCATTCCCTTTTCCAGAGTAAGGGCTAAATTTCGCTCCCTTATGTCCCTGTACCTATGTGAACCATTGGGAAACTGGAAATTCTCCTGGGTTTATTACCGACATGATCTTTTTCCTCTAAACTGTGTCAACAGGACGAGGTGGCCGAGTGGTTAAGGCGATGGACTGCTAATCCATTGTGCTCTGCACGCGTGGGTTCGAATCCCATCCTCGTCGAGTGGGTTTACTTTAGCCTGCCGTGTCACCATGCTAACTGGCTCCATTATAACAACAAGGGCTTTACGTTTTAGGAAGTTATTTATGAACATGAAACTGACCTGTGCAGCCAAAGCTGCGACACACAAGCTGAATGCTGGCAAGCACAGACAAGAATATTAAAGCTTGATGTTTTCAGAATAAGACACCGCTGAGAGAAAGCAAAGGAGCGAAAATATGGAAAATGTATGCATTGTAGATAGACCACACAGAGCATTTAGATACTGAATTACTTGTACTGACAATTTGTAAATTTACACTTACAGGACAGAAACCAGTTCTATAATCCCACAGTCCTCACTTTCAACACCAGTAGCTCCTTCAACCAGGTGTAAAACAGCCCACGTTTTTCTACAAAAGGTTTTCTCCCCTAAATTTCTCACAAACCAACAAACAGTAGGTGAGGAGCCAAACCTTCCTCCTCCATCGAGAATGACTGCGTTTCTATCTCCATTTCTTTCAGTCTCTGATACCTTTTCAGTTTCTTCCTGATGCTGTCTGCAATGAGCAGATTTGCTTCTGGCATGCCAAGCTGAGAACTGATCACCGACTCCATGCTGCTATACCAAACGAGTCTATTAATGCACTCAGCTCGAGTCAAATTCACCATAATCTGTTCACATTTCAGTCAGGAAAAACTGCTCAAACTTCAGCCGAGTTGCATTCATGAGAGCATTACTGTACCGTCAAACCAGCAGTGGCATTCATTTTAGGTGCAGATGAGGCAGAATGTAAATCTGGAACATCAAAACGTCTCATCTGTTGCGCAATCTGCCAGTTCAAAGCTGACTTTCAAGGGCCTGGACCTCTCTCACTCAGGTATTGCTTTTAATGCAACATGAAATAAAAAGATATAAATACCCCATAGAAAGTGAAAAGTGGAGGTTGAAACTGTCCTTAAAGAGCCTGGAGCAATGTGGGTTGAATATAAAGTGAAGTCCACTGAACCTAATATAACTCACCTATCAGCCATTCTCCTCTGTTGCAGGTGGAGCTGAAAAGAACTCGAATAAGGTCGAGCAAACTAACATCAAGGTCAGTTCTCGACTGAAAGACGGAGTGTCCTTAATGCAAAGTTTTCATTTTAAGCAAATTTTTTTCTTACAATAAAAGCTTTTACTCATATTAGCCGAACTTTCTTTAATCAACGTTTTACTATGTAAAAGCCGACGCCGTCTGCCTACCTCTTTTAAATCACTAAACTAGCAGGAAGCAGTTTTATTCTTAGTCCTGATTTTTACTTTATCAGCCATACTGTAAAGCTTTGGTGAACAACGTTGGATTTAGCAAGAGGACAGCAGAGGGCAAGTTCGCTAAAGCATCAAAAGCTGACTTGACAGTGAGTTAACTTTAAAGTAGACTGTAGGCAATCAGCTGCAGCATGTGGCTACTCTTCACCAACTTTCTGTGCATTTACACCCTTAAAACTTCACAACTCCTGTCCACATCTTCAAGTCTCAAAGCTCTGTGTGGTGTTGTTTAATGTGCAGTAAACACTGTGAAAGCAGCAGCAGCTATTAAAGCTTTGTGCAGAACCACATTCAGCTAAAATTCTGCTCAATTATTCTCTTTGCCTTTGAGGCATCAATTCAGATTCAATTGATCAAGTCCATCATAACTGCTAATGACAAAAGTAATTACTATAACCTAAAAATCATAAATATCTCAACTTGTACATGCTAAACAAATGTCAAATTACACATATTTAAGATGTTTTCTCACTTGTTGCAGGCTATATTTTATAATCATGTAGTTTGAATAATGTAGGCCTATGTAGTGGTTGATTGTCAGTAGTTCAATGACAATGATTTCACATTGGCTTAATTAAATTGCTCATTTTGAAACTAATTTAATTTCCCACTTAATTAATCTATTGAATTATCAACTTGGGGTTTGGCATCAACACAGACTCTCACATGCATCAAAGAGGATTTATTTGCACATTTCAGACAGAGGTGAGAGAGCAATCCTCAGCAGTGACGTTTATTCTGATTGTTTACACTATTAAAACAAATGTGCAGCAGCAGCGCGCTGCGCCGGCTCACATCCATCTGTGACCAGCACTCTCACCATCACGTCAGACTTTTTAAAAGCCATAGTCTTGACATTTCAGAGGCGGCAGCTGGAAGAGATCAGAGGGGATATCACTCAACCATTAGCCTGTTCATCTAGCTCTCATCCCACCCCCTTCAGTCCCGACGTCACGCATCAAATACGGACGGATCCGGCTGTAAATCCTCCACTTGCGCTCTGAGCGGCCGGCTGAGCGCATCCTGTGCCACATGAAGCCCCAACCAGCGACGCACGTGAAACCGGACTGATGCTGTTAACAGTATCACATACATGACTTTTTTTCCCCCCACTCTGGTCTGTCTATTTTCCTCAGTTTTTAATCTACGTATGCCTTAGTCAAAGGAAAGTGGACGGTTTTTACTTTTCTTTTCCTCACAGCCCGTCGTCCGCTTGATTTGAAATAAACCAAGGTAAGACAAGTTATTTTACTGGCGTTATTTACTGAAAGAAACTATGTACAAACCATGAAACGCCAGGAACCACAGGTTTAATATTTATCTGTGAAATGAATGTTGAAAAACTAATTTTCTCTTCTGATTGAATTCTTAAAGTTGAGTTGGACTTCATTGTGGTTAAAGCTCGTTACGTGCTTGCATCAGGCTGCGAGGGCGCAGAGCTTTCAGGTCAGTGACAATGTTTCGGTGTGCGCCTGTCATCCTCTCCATCCTGCCAGTTTTCTCCGCTTTGGTGCACCGATCTCCGTTTGTACACAGGACACTCTTTGTCCAGGAGCAGTCAGTCATGCCTGTTTTTTTTTTTTTTTTTCTACCTGTCAGCCCCTTAAGTCTGCGTCAACTTCAGACTCCCGCACTTTGATGCACAAAGTTGCCAGCAGGGGAGATCAATCAAGAGTAAAATAGAGCTGGTAGCAGTTTCTTTTCCACCAGCACATGTGAAGTTGCAGGGATTGCAAGGCGCGCAATGTTTCCACACGATGCATATGCATGTTTTCTTAGGTCTTTACCTCGCCTTGGTTCACACGGGGAGGAAGCAACCAAATAAATTCGTGTTTGCGTGTGTTCCCGTCAATGCAGCTGAGGAGAAATCAGGGGCGTAGCTACAGTGTGTGTCGGTTTCAGGGGGGTTGGGGGCTGAACCTGCCTGAGGGTGGTCTGGGGGAATGATGAACAGAAGTGTTGTTTAAAAAGAAAAAAAAAAACACTCATCTTCTGGTGGCTTTCAATAATCACATCAACCTTGAACAAGATTGTGTTGTCCATGCCATGCAGAGACCCTCTACACACCTGCTGCTCTCCCATTATGTCATCCAGGCTGTGAAGCTGGAAGATGGGAAATATCTCACAGTGAAGACAGGCATGCTCAGTGTAGCAGCTACATGTACTGTAACTACACTGGTTATTTTATTACATGCAGCAACATGAAACATCAAACCTGATATGACGTAAGAAAAAACTATGAAGTGAAATCAAAGTGGGATAGTTGGTTTTTAAACATGCAAATCCTGGGATTTCTCTGGTTTTTTGTTAGAAGCTGCACTTTATTTTCCATCACTGACAGAAGGCATCATCTCAGTATCATAACTACTATTGGATGAGTTGCTTTGACGTTTAATTTCAACACACTGAACTAAGCTGATGAACACAGGATAAATTATATCTGCTAAATATCAGCATTAGCATTTAGCCTCACACAGCTGCTGGCATGGCTTTATAGCCTACTACTTCTTAGTATGCTTCTTGTTTGCAGATGTGATTTTCTCAAAGCTGTAATCAAAAAGAATTTCTGTGAATGATTAGATGTTTAAGTGATTTCTGAAGCGAAAATGTTAAAATGTGAATGTTTGCTGGTGTGAAAATTATTCACGTTATGAGGTGTCTTTGGGGCACGGTTAAATGATTTATGGGATAAACGAACAGCTTCAGGTCCTGTTGTAGGTGCTGTAATATTAGAGATACTAATATACTGTGTGATAATGTGACATGAGAGGTGCACAGCTGATGGATTCCCCTTTCAACCCTGTTGACTAAGAGATCCCTCAGGCCTGCAGTGACGAAGATGGTCATGTGACCAATAATGAAAAGGGTATGATAGTTGGTTAATGAGGTTAAACTAACCAGGTTTAAATTATGAGGTTATGATTAGTTTAAGTCCCTGTAGAGTTTATCTTGAACAGGCAAATGTTTGTTGATCACCAAAAACAAACGTGTGCTTAGGGAGGCTCAGAAGATTCTGAATGACCCGACACACATCCTGAACAATAAAATAAAACATCCCTTACTTTAAATTTCAACTTGCAAAAATGAATACTTCAAATTCCAAGAACATAAGATAGTAGTATTAGTAATAATAATAAATATATATATATATATATATATATACACACTAGGGGTTTCACGACTAGTCGACTATTCGAATATTAAAACCACTAGTCGACACTGTGCATTGCTGTAGACTAATCGTTCATCTGTGATTTTAGCACGGTGCAGTAATAAAGCAATGGCATCTACAATGCATCTACAGCAGATATGCAGCTGCGGGCGCTGTGGGTATTTGCTGTTGTAGTTGTTGACAAGTCACATGTGATACTGTTGGGCGCTAAAGCAACAGAAATGCAGCGAAAACAAGAGGCAAAGAGAAACATGACTGTACGCCCCGATGCTCGACAGTCAACAGTGTGGAAATATTTTACCAAGGCAGATAAAACCGTCAGCTGCAATATATATAAGGCTACTCTAAAGTACCACCAAAGTACCAGCGCAATGCATGACCATTTGAAGCTACACCCGCTCATGGTTAGCGCTAACAGCAGCAACAACGAGGAGATGCGGCAACAGAGTGAACAAAGCAGGCAGACGACAATCGGAGAATTTTCCAAGCGTCCGATCACCGACCACAGAAAAAGGGAAATAACAGGTCTGTTGGTAAATTTCATTGTGCTGCGCTGCAAGAGAGCAGTCGCTCATGCAGTCAAACGGTATCTCCAGGTCAGACAAGCTGCTGGGGATTTAGTCCAATCAGATCACGGCTCATTTTTAAACAGCCTCTCAGAGCCAATCAAGGGCTCTGTTATTTCACCTACCCCCAGGTTGGTCCCGCCTACACCCTTTACTGGTTGTAAGAGACGTTTTTGACGATAATTGATCATTGTTATTGGGTGAAAAAAATGATAGCTCTCCCGCGATTAATCGACTAGTCGACTACTTTTTGGGAGTAGTCAATGACTACTAAAATACAGCACTCGTGAATGCCCTAACACACACACACACACACACACACACACACACACACACACACACACACACACACACACACACACACACACACACACACACACACACACACACACACACACACACACACACAAATTCATTAAGTGAGAGTGAAGCAAATCTTAATCCAGATAATATCTGGATCAATGCAGTTCTGAATCAATATGTAATACAACATAACTTATGCTACGTGACTCATACTAATCTGGACAACTGGTTGTACCACTATGAGGCACCAGGAGTAAAAGTGCTGAAGCTCCAATAGTTTAATTTTCAGCATGAAGAATTGAGGCATGGAGAAGAAATTTTAATCCTCTCAGGGTGGGGGGAGGGGGGAGGGGGGAGGGGGGCCTCCCAAACCACATTTACATCTCTACTGGACACAAACGATTTCCATTAAAAGCCAAGAAAGGCTGAAGGTGACTGTACTTTCAGGAGTCGGCACATTTTACCAAATAATACAGAGTGACATTGTGCGTGAGCAAGAATGCCACACTGCAATGATTTCTCCTCGGTCAAACAACTGTAATAAAAAATAAAAAAAATCACCAGCTGTGAGTGAGAACGTCCATCAGCTCGGCTGTCGACTGTGGAAGCAACTCACTGATTCTAGTGAAGATAAAAAATGGATGAGAAGAAGGAAGCCAATTCCAGTCTTTATCAGTTCAGACCGATACAATCAATGCACAGATTTTGACATCATTATTATGTATTATTACATATCCATGTGCACACCCTAATATAGAAATAGTGCGGTGCATTGCCTCGGTAAAACCAAGCTCCTAAACACCAACATCACAATCTGGTACAGTATATTATTGTATCTCTCTCTGTAAATTGTTGAGAATGTGTTAAACTTTTACATTTGCTAATTATCATAAAAAGGCAGCAAAGGCCTCTATGACTTATTTTTGACTGATTTAAAACCTTTCCCAAAGAAAAGAAAACCAAATTCTTCCCCATTTCAAAACAACATATTTAAGCTGGTGTATGGACAGATGGAATATTGACTCATAAACCTTTGATGCTTGACCAGAAAGATGTCATCTGAAACCACGTCGACCCAGCTTCAACACCAAGTCGGACGACATGACGTAGGAAAAAGATGAAGGGAAATAAGTGATCTGGGGATGAATCTCACAACTACTTCAAATCCTAAAACTAAACTCTGTCTCGCAGTTGTGCGCCTCCATCAAGCAGTTTCCACCCATGTCTGTCCACATTCATAACAGCCTATATGTTGGAAAGACTTTGAAAGACTTGAATAAAGGGTATTTTGTCATTATCAGTGTATAAACTGAGTTATGGCCAAGATCACAGTGACCTTTGACCTCATACATCTAAACAGGTCATCCTTGGAGGTTTGTGCCTGATGTAATGAAATTCCTTCCAGGCATTCCCGATATATCGCAGTCACGAGAATGGGATGAACATGAGGTCACAGTGACCTTTGACCACCAAAGTCTAATCAGTTTATCTTCGAGTCCAAGTGAATGTTTGTTACAAAATTTAAGAAATTGCCTCAAGGTGTAACTGAGATAGCGCCTTCATGAGAATGGGACAGACAGACGGACATCCATACAGACGGGAAACCCCAAAACATAATGCCTTCAGCCATGTCTGTCGCTGGTGCAGAGGCATAGAATCTGATCTAAAGGAATGCTGTGGCCCCACAGCATCTTTTGGGGGATGCACAAATCACATTGTGGGTTGGCACTGGTTTTCAGTTTTCTGTCTGAGTGGGAAAATTTGCCCGTCTCTGCAGGAATTAGACAAAGTTTCTGCATAAAATTGCTTTCAGAAAATTATTCCACTTCAGACCTTTTGTGACCAAAGTCAAAAAGCATTTTGCAAGTCTATGGTGACAGTTTCACATTGGTTAACTTGTGTCAGGGTTCTTGCTCATGCATATTTCAGTCTAAGGCCATCTAATCACATCTGGGATCATATTAAATTTTATATTATGGTCACTGGGGTTTCCAAGAGAAAAAAAAAACTGATTGAAAGTATCAATCAAGTATTAATCGGTCTAACCTCACCTTAGTCCTTCTGAAACAGCTTCAATTATTACACATATTCTCCACATCCCACAGAGACCATCAGAACACGTCTAGGTTTTGATAAATAAGTCATTAAAACCGCAGAGTTGGGCGAACATTAAAGAGCTTTCAGGTCATACTTCCTCTGTTCCTTCAATTAGCCACCCGTGCCCTATATTTGCCCAGTCATATTTTATTCAAATTTATTTTTTATTCAGCTCTTTCACACAGAGGAAGCGTCAGTAAGCCTATACAGGGATTTTTACCAGCTGTGGTTTATCACTGCCAGTGACGTGGAGCCAGAATGGCTCTTACTCGAAGGCATTTCCATTGGCATCCGTCACAAAGGAGGGATTGTTAAATAATCAGGAGAGAAATATTTTACAGCACAAACTTCAGTGAATCCCAGAACGCCGTGTCTTGACAACAAATTATTAAATGTTTTCACCTCAATGTTGCTATTGTCCTCAAGCAGAGTGAAGTAATATACAATCATGATTACAGTTACATAATGAGCAGGATTCATAATCACAACAGCGACACTTATCTGATTCAAATCTGCACTTTACAATTTCACGGGTAGATGCTGTCGCAGCTGTTTATTCGCTGTCAGCTTAGAGGAAGAACCCACTTTAAAAACACTTGCACACCTCAGAAACAGCCGTTTATGGACAGATGGATTTTATATTGGGGCCCATTTTTGTTGTCCACTTGTAAACAACAACGATTTCCTTATTTGTCTGGATGTGTCAGTTTCCGGTGGAGCTGCACTGCAGTCAGACATAACATGCTTTTTACAAAGACTCCAGACAATACTGTGAATAAGAAAATGATTGTGTGAACAGAATACAGCGTTTTCAGATTCCTGTATAAGACTATTTAAATGTTAGTCACTACTACACAAGTAGAGTTTGTAATGGAGGCTTTGACTACTTGACAGTGCATACTAAACACTCCAGGGGTAAACAGAAACCCAATTAAAACAAGCTTCCACAAAACTTTGTGGCAAGGAGATCTGTCATCAGTCATTTAATGGGTTCTGGTCCATAGCATGGAGACAGGAACATGAATATTTATAAAAGGCTACTGAAATGAGTCAAGGAAGATCAATAGATCAAACTTAGGGCTGCAAAAGATCAATGTGGATATTTGTTTCCTGATGAATCAATTAATCAACATGTCAAAAAAAAAAGTAAAAAAAATTACCAGCCAAGGTGAAACTGGCCCAAAACACAACGGTATTTGATTTACAATTAAAAATTATTTACATTAAGCCACAGAAGGCAGGAAAAAAAAAAATCCACATTTCTGAATCTGGAAGCAGCTGTTGGATATTTTGCTTAATAAAGGATAATTTAATCCTCAAAATTAAATTTTCTATAGATCGACTAATCTATTCATCAATCATTTCTGCACTTGTCAGATTATTGCAGTTCATGTCAGTGTTTCAACCAAAGCTGAAACAATTTGTTTAATCATTTATCATCGTTTAAATCATTGTTGCGAGTAAAGCTGCCAAACATTCCCTTGTTCTGGCTTCTCATTTGTAAGGATTGTTTACTTTAACTTACGTGATCAATAAAATAAAATCAACATGTATCTTTGGAAAAAAACAAGCAACTAAAAGTCAACATATTGGGCTCTGAAGAGACGTCGAAGGTATTTTGCAATTCAGGGAAGATTAATCAATGATGGAAATAATTGTTAATTTCAACTCTAACCTCCGTAAACATCGGGTTTTGGTAGCAAACCATCAGAATCAAAGAGGAAGTAATTCTGTCTACACTCACCATCTTCCACTGGTGTTCAGTTATAAAACAGTAGGAGATATATTGCTAACTTCGGCATTGCTCTCTCTCGCCTGCGGTTTTCTCTGAAGGGGAAAAAACATAAAAAACAACCTCACTCTGCTGCGGTTCCTGCACTCTCTTCACCTGCACGTACGCAGCAAGGAAAGCTCCTGCTCTGAGGGGTGTTCAAAGTCATTTAAGCAAATTTGTAAAATCACTAACTTAAGGAGAAATACATAAGGGCGGCTGAGGGTAAAGTGGGCAGAACAAAAGCACTTCATCGTGAGATACAGCAGAAACTCTGAAATTCACAGAAAATCACAGACTGACGCTGGAGCTGAAAGATCGATTTATTGTCTCAGTCGCTTGTTTCTCCTGAACTTCATTATAGCACAAAGCTTGAACCCTTTTCATTCATCTCTGTGCTGAGACGAGCTCACTGTAATGTCACTTTTTAAAATAAGTTGTGTTACTTCTCTTTCTCATGCGAGGCAGCTTCTGTAGTCTAACGGACTCATCTGCTTGAAAGGCTCAACAGTATGTGCTCCTATTCTTATCACATTAATTAAGCTCATCTCATATTATCGTAGAACTTACTGGCTCACTTAATTTTTGGCTTCAAGTTGTCAGTGTTCTTATACATAAAGCACTTTTACAGTGGAAGAAATGCTTGAAGAGGTGAGGCTGTGACTGCTGGTAATGATCATGTCCCGGTCAAATTGATCACTATAAGCAGAATATTATGATAACTTTTCCTTTTTCTTTATTTCTCATGCAGATTAACATCTAATTGACATAGTATATTTATTTGCATGACTATAAAGTAATGAAACGGACAGCTTCACTATTTACTCATTTAAAAGATAAAATAACAAAACTGGCCCTCTGCTGCTCCAAGCTTGGTCCGGATGGTCAGGGTGAAAGCATTACACTCCACTCACGTAACACACCTGCTGCTAACAGAGAGCAGCGACGATAATTACGCACTGTAGAGCGCAAAGCAGGAATGGGAGGCCAAAAATAACTCACAGCCATGGCGGTGAAGGTATCACATGGCGTGTGAGTGTGCACAGCAAGCACCCACACACACCATAGACTGTAAAAACAGATGGCTCAGAGTGGACTGCTCCGCCCGACTCCACCAAACTCCTCTATTAGCATACCCGGGCATCTTGCTCGAAGACTACACAAGGCTTATCCATCGGCTGGCTAGTTAGCTAACTGATGAGCAAAGCCAACAAGCCAGGTATGGTGAGTGCAGACACCAATAGCTACTAATTAGTGTCAACTTGAATAAAATACTAGAATGTCAGTCACCTCAAAAAACGCAGAGGAGCACAGACTTCCTCATTTCACACACAGAAAGCCATTAGTCCAATATTTGCATGAAAAATCCTACAAAAGGCACCAGCACCACAAACACAGCCAAGGTCACGTTCAATGACTCGAATTAGCTGACACAGAGCAGACTGTGATGGCACCCACCTGTCACTCAAAGCGGCCACACCCCCACAATTATGCATATTTTTAAGCCTAAATAAAATCAAAACATGTAAACTATATTAAAATTCACCCCCTGTACATTGTCATGAGGAAATCCGCTATAGAGACCAAAACCGATTTTTTGGGGGGGGGGGGGGGGGGGTTGAGTGGCTTTTGGAGCCTCCAGTGTCCATTCGTGGAACTGCAGTTCTTAGACCTACATTTTTCATGATGTGGGATACAGTACATACATACAGTACACATCAACAAGTTTTCTGGTGCATGCACTCTCAGTACGTCAGCAGTGGCAACACATGCTCACAAATTTTGCCCTGCACAGATTGATCCTTGTGAACTTTCAAAATGAGGTTGTTCCATGTTGTTTCGTGTTTTGTTTTCTTCCTTCTTTTCTTGAAGGAATGAAATGCCTTTAACAATATGCCATTCTTTCAAACTGCACCGGAAACTAAGCTGATTCACTGTGATGACATTTGCTCGTCTTTCAATTTTCAGGTTTAAAATGAGCGAAGGACTTGAGACCAACTTGACTCAACCCTATGACAACTGGACATTATACAACTCCTCCTTGGAGTCCATCATACCCAGGAACAACATCACCTATGTTGGATTTTACCTGCATCAGCCGTCCACAGCAGCCATCTTCATCGTGTCCTACCTGCTGATCTTCCTCGTGTGCATGGTGGGGAATGGAGTGGTGTGTTTCATCGTGCTGAGGAGCAAAAACATGCGGACTGTCACCAACTTGTTCATTCTGAACCTTGCTGTGAGCGACCTCCTGGTTGGGATTTTCTGTATGCCCACAACACTTCTTGACAACATAATTACAGGTGAGGAGACAAGTAATTAGAGGCTTTCATTGTGTTGTTTGATTGTGACTGACTTATGTCAAAACTAGGAATTTTTTTGCCAAACTGGCCGCGTGGTCACAGGGACAGTTGAACACTTTGGTCTATACTGAAATATCTCAACAACTACTGGATTAACTGCCATGACATTTGGTAAAGATGTTGTCAGGACTAGTTTTTTCCAGTTGCGTCTCCTGGCCAAAGTCAAAATGCTTTTAAGTCGTCACGACCTTGAGAAAGCTATCCATGCCCTAATAAATTTAAGGTTAGACTACTGCAATGCACTTTATGTCGGCGTCTCCCAGTCTTTTCTCGGTCGCCTTCAACTTGTGCAAAACACTGCTGCCCGTCTTTTAACCAACACTAACAGACGGGTGCACATCACTCCTGTTCTTAACTCTCTTCATTGGCTTCCTTATAGAATTGATTTTAAACTTTTAATGCTTGTTTTTAAAGCTCTTAACGGCCTGGCCCCATCGTATTTATCTGAGCTTTTAACTGTCCGAAATCCTGGTAGACCTCTGAGGTCAACAAATCAACTTTTGCTGGAAGTGCCCAGCTCAAAATACAAACACTGGGGTGACCGAGCCTTTTCTGTTGCTGCCCCCAGGCTCTGGAATAAGCTCCCTGCCGAGATGCGTCTTATTTCTGACCTGGGCCTCTTCAAATCTAGCCTAAAAACCTACCTTTTTAGGATGGCATTTAATGCCCAGTAGTATGATAACACTTTTATCTTAATTGATTTTGTTGTATTTTATTGCTCTCATTGTTCTTTTATTTTTTTTTTTTTTATTGTTTTCACTCATTTTTCTCTTTATCTGATTTTTATCTCTATTACCTGTTGTAAAGCACTTTGGTACGCTGAAAGGATTGTTGTAAAGGGCTGTATAAATAAAGTACATTTACCTTTACATTTACAAAGATATCCCTGATTAACATGTGACTTAATCTCAACAACTATTCAATGATCTTCTGACTCATTAAGCCCCACCAACAGGTTGAATTTTCCACATGTTTAACACTTAAGGCAAAACATGACCTCACCTCAAAAAATATGATCTAATATCTGTCAACCTCTTGTATTTTGTGTTTAATGCTAACATAGCCCGCTAACAAGACACAAAGTGTTATCTGTAAACGTCGCTCAGTACCAGATCTTCTATTGCAAACATCAGCTGTAAACGACAACCTGGAACCAGAACTCACCCTTTTGTATGGCAAATATAAGGCTACACTTGTTAGCTTGGTTTAGCATAATGACTGGAAACAAGAGGAAATGGCTGAAGTCTCTTTTGTACTAAAGGCTTTGTTCAGATTTAAAAAAAAAAAACATGACATAATGTGTCATATGTCAATTTCACTCAAACAAATGAATTCTCCATCATAGTAACACTGCTAATTGGTATAGCCTGAACACGTAGGCATTCATCTTGAAGCACAGCTGGACCTAAGAACAGCTGGAGTTGATTAAGTAAATGTGACAGTCGAGCTTAGACTGCTGAAAACTGAGCCATGTTTAATACGAGACGAGCCTGATATGGTGAGTCGTCCAAAAATGGCCACTGTAATTTATTTTATTATTAATTTGCTCCTTTCTTTTTCTCCATTGTGTCCATCGAATGAGGTGTGTCTGGTATGTATTTATTTGAGCTTGATGTCACTGTTTTGCTCACCTGGGGAGGATGCAGGGAGGGTGGGGAGCAGGGTAAGGATGGGGATTATGTTGATTTTGTGATTTATAAATTGCAAAATTCCAATAAACAGTCATCTAAAATGGCCACTTTACAGAGGATAAACCCTTCAAATTTTCCTATGGTTCCACCCTCGGGCCTATCTGTACATTTTGCCCCACTACTGATAAATATCTAGTTTTCTCTCCATTTGTCCTCTAGCCAATAATGTTGTTGTTGTAGTGTGTAATGAAGCATTATGGCCTCAAAGGGCTGCTAGCCTTGATAATCCTTTGATTAATCTTGATCCCTAATCCCTAACCACTGATATGATTTCATTCACTCCTGGGCTGCCCCTGTTTTTCAGATTGGACTTGCATTAATGTGGGCCAGTAAAGGTGTAAGTGGAGGCCATCCCACGCAAAATGAACCATGGGAACATCATGACTTTTTCCTTAACAGCCTGTTTCGGTCAAAAATAAAGACCGCCCAGAGGCTGAAGTTGTGATTTACTGTATCATGGAAGCGATGGTGTTCCCTGCATGCATAAATAAGACCAGGGCTTTTTACATATTGTGCTGATTTAACTTGACAGTTGGCTTTAGATGACACAAATCTCACATGAGCGACTCTCAAGGGGAGTGATAGTGGCTGAGAGTTTAGATTCTTCATGCAGAAGCTGTCTACAGTTGCGGCAATGCAATTTTTTTTTTTTTTTTAAGGGAAGGCTTGATCTTTTGTTTTTAAAACCAGACATAATAATTCAGGATGATCCACATTTCCTTTCAACTGACTAAAAATCAATTTTTCAAAAGATAATTAACCTGAATGAAAATTCTTTCCATGTATTCACAGGCCTTTTTGAAAAGACTTTGATCTGGATCCAACATCTTGAAAACATACTGGAAACATGCGTCTGTAGTTAAGCACAAGAATTTCAATTGAACCACAAAAGAATTTGATGTGATGGCTGCGGATCAATTAAACTGCCTTATTCACCTCCAGATCATTTTACTATTATTAAATAGGTAATTACACACCAATTAAAAAACAGTCATTACCAGACTGTGTGTGTGTGTGTGTGTGTGTGATGGCAAAATGTGGTTGTGAACACCACCAACTTTCGGTAGAACTACCAGAGGTGGTTTTCGAGCACTTAGGCAGATGTTTATAGTGTATGTCTGTGTCACAACCAAGCAAAATATAGTCACAAAGGTTTACAGGTCAGTTCTATTTACAACTAGGTGACAGGTCTGACAGGAGTGTAGCTGAGATCAAAATGGAAACCGAGATCGAACATGGGTACTGAGCACTAATGTAATACAGTAGTAATAACTACTGCGCACTCTTGTCATGATATGACTATGGAGTACTAATGTAATAAAGTAATAACTACCAAGTATATAGTTATAAATTAGTAATAACTACCGAGTACTCATAATGATGTAGTAATAACTACAGAGTGCTCTTGTAATGATGTAATAATGACTAGGTACTCGTGTAATAAAATAGTAATAGTAATAACTACTGAGTACTCATGTATTCAAGTAGTAATAACTACTGAGTACTCAGTCAACATGCTGACAGGTGTCACGGCTGGTGTGATCCAACACAAGATGGTCTCTAGTTATTGTCTAAATCAGGCAGAGGTCAGACCCTGACATGGAGTTTGGGAAAATCCAGCTGGCAGAGTGCTTTGTATGATTAAATCCCTGCTGCAATGACATAACTCCGAATTAAATCCTCAGATATGATGGACAGCTTGTAGGCCACCAGAAGTAAATAAGAATGAAAGCTGCTCCCTTCCTTCACAATTCATTTCAGGCACTTTGTCATTTTGTATTCAGACTGCAGCGGCAAAACATTTGGTCAAAGTCAACTGATAACGACTCAAACCAAAACACAGCATGTGTCTAGTTTAAAAGGTCCCTCAGGTGCCAGAGCTCGTCAGTGCAGAAACTGTCAACAAAAGTGAGAGAGGCCTAAAACTTTTTCTGAGGCACTGAAGGCTTCACCAGGAAGAAATTTAAAACCCTATTTGTTTAGTGTTGATCTGACTTGAGATTTTAAATACTGATATGATTATATTTGGGTGGAAGCTGCATGCTCCATCTGTTCTTCAGAGTTCCACAGATGAGCAAATAAGAAACTTTGCTTTATAGTCAACATTAGCATGGCTGCCAAAACTGTAAGCATCCAATTTATTAACACCAATTAATGGAAATGTTTGCGTTTCCACGTGACAGAACATTGATTTTGTACTTAACAGTAAAAAAAATGTCCAAACACAGATTCACATATGGACAATATTTCTGGAACTTGCAGCTCTGCCCACTTTGCTACTCTACACTTTTCCTCTTGCAAAAAATATTACTGAGCTATTACAAGGAGGAGGAAAAAGATGCAGTGAAAGTGCAATTTAAGAAGCAATCAAACAGGCATCAGATGGAAAAAAAACCTAAGCACTTCTACTACAACACTGAGCATGCTTCTAGGTGCTTGTTTGGGATGGAAGTGCTTCTAATTTTGATGATAGCTAGCTCATGTTTGGTGCACTTATTGTAAGTTGCTCTTTTATATGTTTAAGAGGGAAATTTTCTCTGTGTTCACCTTAAACCTGAGTTTATGGTGCGGACCTATAAGATGGTTTTCAAGACATCAAAACTGGTTTGGAAGCCAGTCATTGTCCATTATGCAACTTACAATATTTTTCATGTTAAAATGCATCTTAAGGAGATCTTTAAAGCAATATTAAGAGATTAGCAAAAAGCAGTTTACAGCTGTTTGTTGTACTGTAATTTGTTCGTCTGTTATGTGGTCTAGCGGAGAGGCAGGAGGGGGAGGGAGAGTACTACTGTCACTCCAGTTGACTGGCACTCATCAGATTTGGAAGTACTCCAGTTTTTCTTACGGCTAACCATTTGACCGAAGTGAGAAACAGGAGAAGAAAGACCTTCCTGTGGGGAAGGAGATGAAGAAGCCAAGGTTCATAGATTTTAAAATAAAGCGTTCTTTGATTGCAAAAGGAGATCCTGCTAGAAGCACAACATTCAGAGCAGTTCTTGTGAAATCTGACCAGAGTGAAAGAAACAGAGAAATATATATATATATATATTGGGGAAGAGGGGGGGCAAAAAAGCACATTAGAGACTCCGAGAGCAGGGGGCAAAAGACTTGGTGTCACAGAGAAGAAAATTGAACCCACTCAGCTGTAACACAAAGCACTGTGTCAATCACAAACTGGGCCTGTGCTGGGCTCATCGCCCTCTACCAACATCCCTATGGCTTTGTGATGACAGCCTCATGCTGTGCAGTGTTCTTCAGTGGCGCGGTGTGGGACACTTAAACAGCCAATGATGTTTGACCGGGTTACGCATCACACATCAACAGGACAGTGATGCTGAGCTGTCAACTGAATACAGGACACTGGTCAGAGGGACTAGTGTTTAGTCATTGTAAGTTTTCTAGACTTCAGTGCCTTGAAAAAAGTTTTAAACATCTTCATCACATATTTATCAGGGATGTGATGTGTGTATCCCTCCGCCTCTGTCTGTGTTTGTGGTTTAAATGAAAACCAGATGTCACTTTGTCTGTGGTAAGTTCTGTTAGAACTGGACAATTACCATTCAGCAACTGTCAGAGAAAGCTTTCATCTAATGCACCATTAGGATGTTTACAGTACATAATGCTCTAGTTGACAATGAGGGGGAGGTTGTCATCTGCATCTGAAAGCGCCAAGACGACCCAAGTGTTGTCTACATCTATTCAACATCAATCAAATAGCTTTTAATCTAGATTTTGGGCAATGGGACTGCATATAACACTGCTTACTTTTGTTCAGATGACACTGACGACTGGTTTTCTAATCGATTAATCTATCGACTGTTTTACAGATAAGTCCTTAGACCTTTTTGTTTTGTGATAATGTGAAGTACAGCATCAAATAAAAATGCAAATGAATCAAATAACTGCATATTTGTTAAAATGTCCAAGGTTACTGAAGAAAAGGAAAAAGAAATTGCATAACTGAAATAATACAAACACAAAATGTACCCCAGACAAGTATTGGCACCCTTCACTAATACTTGGTTGCAGAAGGTTTGGCAACAATGACAGCCTCTAAACATTTCTGGTAGCCATCTACAAGCATCTTGCACCCATCTGCTGGTGGTTTCTACCACTCATCCACTGCTATGTGTTGAAGCTCTAGCTCTTTAGGTTTGCAGGAGTCCTCTCTCTTCAAAAGGTCTTCCAATGGGATTTGGATAAGGACTTATTGCTGGCCAGTTTAAAACACTCCATCGTTTTCTTTGAAGCTGTTCTTTTGTGCTGCTTGGTGTGTGCTTTCAGTTGTAGTCCTGCTGAACGACCCAAGACCTTTGCATCAAACCTAGTTTTCTGATGCTGGGTAACACATTTCAATATCAAGTATCTTGAAATTCTTCTGATTCCATCCATCCTTTGATACATTCAATGCCTTTCTGCAACAGAGGCAGCCCCACAGCATGATAGGAACCTCAGCCTTTTCCTTATGGGCTTCATTTCGTCACCTACGAACTGATGCGCTGCATTCCCAAAAAGCTTGACTTTGGTTTTATTTGTTCATGCAACATTGTCCCAGAAAGACTTTGGCTCATCTATGAAAGTTTTTTCAAACATTAGTTTTGCCTTTTTGTGCCTCTCTTTCATTATTGGTGTCCTCTTTGGGCTTTGACCATGGAGCCCTACTTGGTTTAGTGTGCAGTGTACGATATGGGCTGAACTCGACTCCCGGTCAGCCTGAAGCGCTTAACATACTTTGAGTGGGTTTTTTTCTAAAAATCTGCACCAACTTTCACAGACTTCTCTCACTGAGTTTCTTCTGAGCGTCGTGTGCCACAGTTTTCCAACTGTGAAACTTCATGGTAACATTACAAAATGTTCAAACAGGGATTTCAGGATCTTGTCATGGAGGAGTTATGTTTTTTGATAGAAGCATTTCTGATGCTCTGTTGCAGCTCTCTTGTCTTCACCATTGAGAAAAAGAAACTGCAACCAATCATCTCCCTTTTATGCAGTAAAACCATCAATCATTGGTTAATTCAGGTCATATGAACACTGAAAATTAAGCACAGGTGAGTCTTATTTGTTGTTTGAGGAACTAATTTAAGTTAATGAAAAGGGTGCCAATAATTGTGTTTGGGTTATTATATAATAATATATGAAACAAAACATCTTTCTTTACTCTGTTGCTTCACTTGGTGAACCAAAACAGTGTACTATGGCCACATTATGGTATAACATGTGGATCTTTTTAATGTTCATAAAACATCTTGATAAAAGGTAAAAAATGCAAAGCGGATTTTCATCCTGCTTAGCAGGATTATATATTATATTCCTACCAAATTCTTCCTGGAAAAAAAAAAAAAAAAAAATCCAGCCATTTAGAGTCACATTTTTATAAAGCTGTGGGACTCAAAATTGAAACTGCAGAGGCTGCGATATTAAATTTTGAAGTTCCTGATATAGGTCAGGCTTCAAAAAGCCTCGATCCTACAATTCCCATAATGCAACTGTAAGCATCTTTCATTAGATTCCATCCCCCATTTTAAAAACCAATGTCTTACTATTAAATAAACTGTTAAGTCTCAAGTGCAAGCAGACATAATCCTGACATTATCAGTTATTTATAAACAGAAATATATATAATAATAATAATAATAATAATATATATGAGAGAGAGAGAGAGAGAGAGAGAGAGAGCGAGCCTTTCACTTAGTTATTTTATAGTTAATAGTGTTTTACTATGAACATACAAGAATTGTCCATTAAAGAAAATGTTTGTGTAGCTGTCAATTACAGTTCTTAGACTGAATTGGACAAAATTGCACTCATTGGTACCTCTTCAAGATGAACTTCAGAAAGCGTTACACATACGCTGTCCGCAGCTGTGCTACAAGGCACCAGCAGCACTGATCAAGTACTGCTAAAGAAGGGATTGTTCCCTCTTAAGATACTCAGATGTGACATTATCGCAAATCCCTTGAGCTCCTCCAGTAAACCGATTTATTTGTGAGTGATATTAAATCCAATGCATATAGTACAGTTATCATGCTGTCTATCTGAAGTTAATGTCTCAATGGTAAATCAGCTGAATGCATCTTTCCTGTCGACAGGATGGCCTTTTGGGAGCCTGGTCTGCAAAATGAGTGGCATGGTTCAAGGGATCTCTGTGTCAGCATCCGTCTTCACTCTGGTCGCTATTGCTGTTGACAGGTAGAGTGGCTGTATTTTACCATTACTGCTTCACAAAATATCACAGTACACCTCCTTTTCCAAGCATCTTTCATATATAAAGGGCACCTCAAAAAATAACATAAAACTAGAAGGCACTTGGACAGCGCACACCTATTGATTTATGTGATAAAATGTTATAAAATCTGAGGGTTAAAAGGTTCACTTAGTGCCTTTTCTGAGAGTTTTCATCCAAAAGAGAAAAAAAACATAAAAAAATTAAATTTCAAACTTAAAGTTTCCATTAATGCATTCATATTAATGGACCCACATAGCATTATCTTAAAATATGTAATTTTTTTTAATGACCCTAGTTTATTTTATGAATATACCCTCAACTGGTAGTTTATTCGGTACACCTAGCTAAATGTATTGCAGTCTAATACAACAGTCCTGCAATAAATCCTCCATCATGAAGGTTATAATGTTCAGTTATTATTGGAACTATTTTACAGAGATGTTGATTAAACTGTGTCATTGCTTTTGAGGATGAAGTTCAGATGTACATGTCTTGCAATGAGCTGAGCAGGATTGCACAGCTTTGCCAGCCTTAATTGGTACTTTGGAGAAACATGCTGAAGTGCCTCATTGTTGTTCATCGAGATGACAACAGGCATCCTGCTCAATTTCTTTCTAAACCACTAGAGGAGGCCTCAAAGTCTCACAGTGGGGACATAGTTTTCTGCCACCACTGAAGCCAAGCAAACAAACACACGCAGCGGAGTTAGAGGACATTGTGGGGGACAAGAGGATGGCAACAGCTCTCCAAGCAGTAAAACTGACAGAGCTGATATTTTGACATCGCCCAGTCCTCAGACACTAGACGTGCAGCGACGTCACAATTTGAAAAAAATCACCAGAGGGTGCCTGCGCCTCTGGAAAGGACAGACAGGAGTTTGAAGTGCCTTGACATCCTAAAGTCAGAGCCATCTTAGATACAGTATCTATCAGCCACAGGATTAGAATCTGTTTTGAATGGGTAAGGAGATAAATATCACTCTTGTACCCCTTTGGCAAGTGTATTCATACACAGATCACTTTGCAGTCTAATTTCAGCATCAATCCCAATGTGACCCTGCAGCTATCATACCATTAGAAATCATACCATCCAAACACTACAGTATGGTGGCATCACAGAGACTTAATACCCGAGTGTTTTAAACATCACTAATACCAACTAGTCATCTAGTTGACCATCACTGATCAATCACTGATCATTTGTGTGTGAAAGTGTCTGCATGCCTCTTTTGTCAAACTAACCCTCAAGTTGATCCACCTCCTCTCTAACATCTCATCTCCTCTCTAAGCTGTAATGACTTCCATTCCGCGCCTGCTGTTTCTGCTAATTTACTGGAGGAACCATGCTGGATCTATTTCCTTCCTCACAAAACATTTGCAAAGCAGATTTAAAATTCTGATTTACTTACACCCATGTGTACTTGCCAGCAGTCTTCTAGTCTTCAGCGACAGGTTGCTGCACATCACCTGTAAAACAGTGGAATAGTGTGAAACAATCGGTAAGAGTGTGTATGTGCATTTGGGACCTATTAAATATGAACATCAAAAAGCTTCTTACTCTTGTATCCATCGGCAGTGACAAGATTTTGAATGCTGGAGTTTGTACTGAAGTGTTTATAAATATGGATCTGAACACTTCCTCCACCGTTGCTACATCTTTCTAAATCAGCTCACAGGATAACGTCATTGTTTGAAGATGCTTCTGATTGGTCAACAGAGTTGGGAGGTTAATAAATGCTGACTGTTAAAATGTTAAAGTAATAATTAGATACATCTATATTCTTGAATGGGTCATATTACATGGAAATATGTCTATTTTCATTCATTCATTCATGCATTCATTCATTCATTCATTCATTAGGTGTCTGAAAGTGATGACTAACTCACAGAGTTCAGTATCATGCAGGAAGTAATTTTCACACTCCAGCAGCCATACGTATGAATGTACACACACACGCTCCTGTGTTTTGCATGAGGACATTTTCTGCTGAAGCATTTGTTTGTGTGCTTATGCAAGTGTCAACTCCATAAGCAAACGGTAAGACATCTCATACAATGGCGGGCACGAAAAGACCCTGAAGAAGCAGTGTAGGGGGAGCATTTTTCAAGGCTTCAGGGGTGGGTGGGTTAATTATGGCTCTCTTGTGTGGACATTGATCTGAAGTACAAATTGCTCTAGAGAGTGGGGAGAAAGGAAATTAAGCACAGTCAGTCAGTCAGTGTTCTGAATATTAGTCTATCACACAGAGGGAGAGCAGCAGTCGCACATAATGTGTAATTCTAAAGCCAAGTCTGATTTTGTATTTGCTTTCACTTTGTTGTTCGGCACCATTTCAGAAATACTGAGCTGCACATCTTCTCTCAGCATGTGCATCCTTTATACAGTGTCTATGACCCTGAGGGTTTTGGCAACAGCCGCTCCGTGTGATTAAAGCCTGGATTTGTCCCTTCATAAGTTACATTAACTCTAATTACTTCCAACAAGGATGTTATGTTTTCACTTGTGTCTGTCTGTTTGTCTGTCAGCAGGATTATGAAAAAGTACTGAACTGATTTACACCAGACTTGATGGAGGGATGAGTACATGGGTCAAATAGGAACTCATAAAATTTTGGTGCAGATCCGGTTTAAGGCACGGATCCAGGAATTTGTTTTTTCCACTCTATTGTGTGACTGGGCGTTTTTCAATACTTTAGCAATTTCTCAGGAAATAATATTTGGATCTTGATGTAAAAAATCAGACATATTTACAGCTCACAAAATTTGAGCCTTGGTGGAGGTATGCACTCTCCTGAGTGCCATTCCAGTTATATAATGTGGTCTTTGAAGTAAATGTTTTTTACTGTCACTCAAATTCCAGTGGAAAAGCCATTTTCAAAATCAGGTTAACTATTTATATACAACTCCCTTATTCAATCTTTTTTTAATCCTTTTACAGATTCCGATGCATTGTCTACCCCTTCAAGCAGAAGCTGACCATATCCACAGCCACCTTGATAATAGTCATTATCTGGGTTCTGGCCATATCCATCATGTGTCCCTCTGGGGTGATGCTACAAGTGACCAAGGAGCAAACCATTCGGGTGTTACTGGGCTATGACAACAAAACGAGCCCGTTCTATTGGTGCAGAGAGAACTGGCCAAACCAGGAGATGAGGAAGATCTATACCACTGTCCTGTTTGCAAATATCTACCTTGCCCCCCTCTCCCTCATCGTGATCATGTACGCTCGGATTGGCATTACGCTTTTCAAAACAGCAGTCCCAACAGGAGGGAAGCCGGGCCACGACAACCGCCACACTGTGTCAAAGAAAAAGCAGAGGGTGATTAAAATGCTTCTTATAGTTGCTTTGCTTTTCATCCTTTCCTGGCTGCCTCTGTGGACCCTCATGATGTTGAGCGACTATGCCAGCCTGACTGAGCAGCAGTACAGAATCATCAACATTTACATTTATCCCTTCGCCCACTGGCTAGCCTTCTTCAACAGCAGCGTCAACCCCATCATCTACGGTTTCTTCAATGAGAATTTCCGCAGCGGATTTCAAGCTGTGTTCAAGTTCAACTTGTGCACGGCGGACAGACAGCGGAGGAAACCCTACTCACACAGGCTGCAGGGAAACTCTGTGCTCCCAGCCAACAATGTACAAACCACTCTGGAGCCTATTTCTCTCAACAGCCTGGATAAGAGCACTTCCAGGCGACTCAACCACGTCACTCAACAGGACTTGGTCATGGAGGACCTGGAAAAGGCATCTTGCAGTAGCGGGGGTGTAACTGCAGTGTCTATTTGAGGCGACGCATGGAATCATTCTTCAAGGTGATAAGCAAAGGTGTTAACGTTTCAAGAAAATTTCCCTCACAATTCAGCATAAGTAAACTGCAAGGCTCACCTGAAGAGGTTTTAGAACCTGACATTTATATGTAATTTACCCGAGGCAATTTAATACTGTTAAGAAAAACAGACAAAGTACAAAACAAACGGAGAAAATACACTAACAGTAATTTATCCTTTTGACTGTCCTGCACCATTAAAAAACATTAAACGCAGCCAGGTTTGCTCCTGAAATACATACATGACTAAACCGAATATTTATCGATTACCAATCTGAAAAGAGAAGATTCAATTTGGTTGTTAATCTTTATTTATCACCTTAGAGGCACACAGTGTATGTTGCGCATATTGTGCCATGTTTAAAATGGAAGCAGGTTGTGTTGTTGTAATCCACA
This sequence comes from Seriola aureovittata, assembly GCF_021018895.1. NCBI lineage: Eukaryota > Metazoa > Chordata > Actinopteri > Carangiformes > Carangidae > Seriola > Seriola aureovittata. The sequence continues at coordinate 18,683,223 of NC_079368.1, forward strand.
AAAGGGAATACAAGACTTAAAGCGCTCATTGTCCAGTGCATAATTAATCAATTAGGATTGGTTGACATTTCATTGAGAAAACTGCATGTAAAAACGTATAAAGATGCATCAGACCTACTGTATGTACTGTGATATTTGCAGAGCAGATTTCAAAAGTAAAAGTAACCACTCAATTTAGGATTACATTTAATTTCCTTGCAGAGTAGCACATTAGATGAAAAAAAAAACTTCAGCACATGTTAAAGTATTTTCAAACCATGAACAGAAAAACCACCACATCACCCAACGATGAACTGATTAAGTCTTTTCACTTGTTGTTAGATCATCGACGCAGCAGCATGTCTCACTGATTACAGAGCAGTAGCCCACCTACCTCTGAACGCAATCTGAGCCTGAATTTCTCCTTCATTACTTAGTCTGACAGTGAGTTTATGTTAGTTTTTTCCTTTTTGACAGGCCAATCAGTAAAGAGTGACATATCAGTCTCATTAACATCCATTCAAAACCACAAGATTTAGAACCAGACTAAAGTAAAGTAACCCACCATGTATAATTTCAAACCTCACACTATAAAATGTAGTATAAGTGCTGCTGATAGAAGATGTTACATGTCTTGCCATTGGTCTACTTTGCTTACGGTAATGTAAAATAATTAATGTCAACGGTTATGGTAAAGTTATGATTAAGGTAATGATTTGTTGGTGTTAAAATGTTTGAACCTTTAATTATAAAAAAGGGACACTTAGTTTGTCTCAACTCATTAAAATACTTCACCTCAGCCATTAAGATTACAGTTTTATTCAATGATACAGTATACATTTAGTAGATTTGCACATAGATGGAAAATTCTGCAGGTGTCTAACATTAACACTGTTCCTTATTGTTTTTGTTGTTGTTTTTGTTTTTCAAAGACCGTTTGGTACCGACAAGAGGAGAAAGCTATGATTATGATTGTTTATGATCCATCTACTTAAATTTTTCCCCAGGCTTTTATTCTGAAATCTGCACTGTAAACACGTACATGAAAGTTTAATGATGCTGGATTCAACATTATTTATTCATGAATATTCTCATGAGCCTGTAATGAATGTGCCATGTAAATCTCAGATAAAGTGTTTTGCTGTTATTGTTTTTTTCCTTTCTCTATGAACAGTCTTGCGCAGTTAACCTGTACAGTAAATGGGGAAAAACAGATCCAGCACTGGCCCCTGAACGTGCATCGTCTGCTGTAAATACGTGTTACTGAGTCAGAAGCGTAGAATACAAGTGATAATGTGAATCTGTTCGTCTGTGTGAAATACTGTAGCTATTATGAAAATTCTTGCAGGGTGGTGTAGTAAACAACATTTGGTTCAAAGGTGTTTTACATACTTTCAGTCTCTACTGTTGGTGGTCTGTTAAATTTCCCAAAATTTGTATAAAAAAGACGTAAAAACTCAAAAACATCAGAAACATCATCAGCTAATGTCTTAAACCACATATTCATAATTTCTTCTTTTTTTTTTTTTTTTTTTTTAAACAACTATGTGATATGTCTCTGGCAGCCATGTTGGAGATCCTTAACACTACCAATATCTGTACAATGGCAGTGTACTACTGCTCCTGCCCTGTTCATAAGAGCTTTTACATTCAGGTTTTGATAGGAAAACTCTACTGCATCAGAAGGGATAGGTTTTTATGTTTGTAAGAGCATCAGCAGCAGCTTGTTGTTGCTCTTACCTGTTGCAGACATCAACACATTGCATGGGAAGCACTCAACAGAACACTTGAACTCAGCATAAATTCAAGGACACAGATCATCAAATGTACAGCTCAAGGCTGTGTTAGACATTTCTGACAATGTGCCATGCAGTGTGGCATTCAATTTCAAAGTCGTGTGGTGGAGTTCTGGAAACTGAGATGCATTTAATTAGTTTTCCCCTCTCCCAATCTTTAGCTTTTGTCTGCTGATATCACATTTTCAAGAAAAAAAAAGAAAAAAAAATCAACTAAATTGTAAGTGTTTCAGCAGCAGGCTTTTGCTGTTTGACTCCCTCAGAATATTTCTGCACTGCAGCACTTAAGATTTTGACACTTGTCACAAGAAGGCGCCTTTGTTTTTGACAAGTTGTCTGCAAAGATCTCGATGGATATCTACGTGTAGCATGTCAAAAGCAACTGGATTTTCTGTTTGGTACATTGGAAGGCGTTTTAACCTTGCTGATCTCAAGTACTGACATGACAGTCAAGAGTCACACAATAATTATGAGTTGTTGGACCAAAATAACTCTCAGTACTTAGATTTTTAGATTTAAAGATAAAGATAAGTAAATTGAAAACACCACAGGGATCATAAAACATACTGCCGCATCTAAAGGGACCTCCAAGATGGCACCAGACAAACAGATGGGAGACAAATTAAAAGGAAAAACCAATATAAAGTGTCTTAGTAATGTGTTGCCAGAACAGCTTCAGTGCACATTGACAGTCTCTGGAGGGATGTACACCGTTCTTCCAAAAGATTTTCACTCATTTGGTCTTCAGTTGGGTTGGGATCACATCATTTTCATGCTCAAACCATTCAGTGACCCTGCGTGCTATATGGATGGGGGTATTTTCATCCAGTTTCTTCACTTCGTTATCAGGTTTCTCCTTTAATTTGTCACCTGTCCGTAGCTGCTAAGAGTTTTCTCACACCCTCTGTACTGAACTCACACCTTCAGTCTTTGTGCTCATAACTCATTCTGCCATGCAATGTTACTGAATCCAACAGAGAGATCTTATTCTCTCTGGTGAAAAGGGTTCATGCCCCCCTTTTGGCTATGTGATGTGTTAACGCATTCAGCAGCGGGGCCCCTTTGCAACTCTGATTTGACCCTTTTTTGTGGAGCCAGTCACATGTCCTCAGTGAATACTGCTACTCACTTGAGTCCAATGAGTGAGTGCTGTTGTCCATTATACATACTGACAGAATTTATTATCTGTGATTTTCTGCTTGACTGACCATCTGGAGAGCTTATTCATATATCCAGTTATAATTGGATGTAATTCCTATGGGCTACAGAACATACTGAGTGCATCTGTGAGTGTTATGTAGGCTACAAAGCATTGTAAGTGAATCAAAACAGAATTCAAATTATTTTTAATCTATTATTCTTTATTGAATCTAATATTGTACGTTTTGGCTTTCTGAAATTTAAAGTTAAAGCTGGAGTGCCAGACTTTTACATGAAAGTTCATCACATGCAAGCCCTCACCAATCAAGTTCACTCAATGTTGATTAAGCCCATCAGTGGCAGGTAAATCTCTCTGTACTCAGTGTGCTGGAGTTTTAATCTCTTATCCTGCCTAAAAGTCTGCGGCGACTTTCCCGCGCTGTTCACAGATAGTGATCTGTTTTACATCAACCAACCAGAGCTGGAGACGGTGTTCTGTTGTCCATTTGTATTTTATAAACATATCTGTAGGCTCAATTAAGCTGCATTATTACTCTGACTTTTATTATGTGTCCCCCGTGCAACTCGGCACAACATGCTGAAGGTTCCTAGATGAAATGCATGGCAAAGAACTGTCAGCAGGTCGTACTGTGTTGCACTGGGGAGAGGGCACAATAAAAGTCCACAAAACAACATGCAGCTGTCTGTCGGAGGCTTGTGTTGAGCCTCCAGATATGTTTCCAATATACATAGACAACAGAACATGGTGTTAGAAAGAGTGACCGAAGCGACGGAGCGACAAACCCAGGAAGCATCCAAGAAAAGTTGCTGATGCTGCAGAGAAAAGAGGAAACTCTGTGTTCAGAGGAAGGATTCCAGTCTAAAAAAGAAAATGATTGACCAACAGTGTAATTGCTCTCACTCTCAAAAATCTGGGTATTTTCCTCAGACTCAGAACTTGGCTCCAAAGTGGGAGCAGTGACGAGAAATCCAACCTCATTTCGAGGTCAAATTTAGAAATGAGCCACAGAATAAAAACATCAAAAGGTCAGTCAGTTTGTTGCTCTTTAACGCTTACAGCTATGGCTAGGCATCGTTTCACAAAATGTTGGACACCGATGCCAACACCACAACTGAGTTTTGGTGCCGATTACAAAGTAACAATCTTTACAATACCATATTTGGGGAAAGGTAAACAAACCCTTTCCCGTTCTTTAACAACATATGCCAAACTAAGTAATCTGATGCCAACTTTCTACACTAAACACATGGTCAGTCAGTATTGAGGATCAATACCCAGCTCTATTCACAACTTCAACTTGTAATTGAGTATTTCCTACTACACAGTGAAAAAGAAAAAAACAAAATAATTACAATGTAAAAAAAAAAAAAAAAGAAAAAACTCACAATTTTCAGTTTTGTTTTCATGGGTTTTGAGCAGCCATTTGAAAAGATTTATTCCTTCCAAAGAAGTCAGGGTTCTCTACAATGCTTTAACAGACTACAAGACACTTGACATTTTGAAGAATTGCTCATGTCATGCATCATTACAATAGACTCATTTGGTACAAACAAGATGTTAAGTGTCTCCAGCATTGAATGTAATGAATTAGTACTTTTTGGTGCCTGTGGTGAAAATTTTTTTTTTTTTTTTAATCGTTTGTTTGTTTTTGTTTTTTTTAACAAGTGTGAATGAAATACTGTGAATTTCTTTTTTGAATCTCTTGGTACCTTTGTATAGTCTGCATGTGAATAGCTTGTGTACCAGCATGTGGGGTTTTTGTGTCGGCACCTACATGTTCTTAAATGATGTTAAATGACAATTTTAAAGATTTATTTGTTGGGACACAAATTCTGATGGTTTTTATAGAAAGTAATGAAGTAAATGGTGTCCTATTTAATTGTGAAGGGCTATTCATCACATGATCTATTACCTCTGTGATTGTCTGCAAAAAATTTAATAACTGCAAGATTTATGGTGAAGGTTCTGGCTGTTAGCAAAGGCTTGTTCAGGCTTGCTATATATAAAAGAGGTTTGAGGATCTAATTACTAGAAGATTTTAACTGACGAAAACTTCTGTGCCTCTGGGAAAAAGCAAATTCCTACAGTATTATATTTGCCTAATAGAGGCATGCACAATGAATATAAAATCAAGTACTGACTATGTTAATGTTACACACACAGCTGCTGCTTGACAATATTTTCTGGCTAATTAGAGATTTAGACTGAAAGGATTAAAATAGTGCCGGGAGCTGTGTTGGCGGAGGCGTGTTGTTCAAGTACAAGTGCAACAATAACAAACAATCTAGGTTGTCCAGTTGGGGTAACACATGAACACATTTAAAAAGGCTTACCACAAGCCAAAACAACAGTTTGTAATACTCGCAGACAAGATATAACAACGTCGCGATCATGGTGCAACTTGTTTTCTCATTGGTCACCATGATCGTCAAGTCTGCATTGGCATCCCAACTGTGTCGCGGCCGGTGGTTACTAACTAATTAGCATCAACGAAAGAGCATTTTAAGTAGAACAGTGGAGGTAAATGCAACTTTGCAATGAAATGTAGATGGGCCATTATGTAAGCAATGCACAATGAAGTGTTCTGATTCATTTGAAAATAACTGATATGTAAGTTCACCACCATCAGAGGCTCCACCAGGCCTGTTATGATTATGTATCAGAGCAGCTCAGAGTGGATTATCGCTCTCATACTGTGGCAAGTGACCAAAGAAAAAAAGTTTGGAAGTTTTCAAATTGGTTTTCTTTTTTAAAATGTGTTTGTAGAGAGTTAATTAGTAATGCAGCACGAGTAAGTTTTGGATGCGTCACTGATTTATACCAGCGATTAAACTTAACCAGTATCATGATACACAATTTACACAAACACAACTAATCAATAATGAGTATTTTCCATGGTCACATTAATTAGGCAACATGTAAGTTCATGTCAATTGGAATACTAATGGAATAATTTAACAAGCCGACCATGTAAACAACTTAATAAAGAATATTTTATTCAGAAAGGGTTCATGTATATGTCAGTGAATGATTCACCTACCATCCCTCATACTGAATCATTCAAACTAAATGAACTAGAAGCTATTTTGAGACTGACCAACTCTATAAAAATTGATATTGCTTATTCTTCATGGAAATTTCTCAGCAACCCACAAGATTAACTCTAATATTCATTGTAAATTGCTGTGCTTTTGCTAAGAGATGGGGTCTGGGACAAACATGTTCTGCTGCGACGATAAGGATGCTGAAAATAAATGAGAGCAGTATCTCTGCGCTGAAATCATCTCGGCGTGGTGCTTTCCTTTCTTGAAAGCAATTTCTTTAAAGATCTGTAAAGCGGTGAACTCTGCTCCGTCACATGATTAAGATATACTGTAGCTGTATTGTTTGTTTGTTTGAACAAAAGCAGGGTTGTTTCTCAATTATGTTTTGATTCTTCTGTTTATGAGAAAAGATGCAAATTCGTCATTTGTCTCCACAGGGGCAAAGGTGAGGCTGCACAATTTGTATTTGCCATTTTATGCTACACTGTTGTCCAGCTGTGTGGTAAGAATTAACAGATCTCAAAGTGTACTGAAACTATCCCAAACTGAAGGATGTTTACGGTCAAAGCACTACCTGCCAAACAGAAATTACTTTCAGCAGTAATGACCAGAAAAAAATATCCATTTTGTTTTATGATTAACACACTATACAGCACACTGTATTGCGAGTAAGGAATAGCGTGCAATTTCTCTATGTCTCTATGCTTTGACTTATTTTTTGCTGTATTCTTGGTCTACCTAGCTGAAAAGCTTGATGCTTGCCTTCTGTCTTTCTGCTCTATATACATTCAGTGACCAGAAAAAAAACAAAACACAAAACAAGAGACTGACTTTAGCACTTCAGCAGAGGAAACAAGGTTCCTATAGCAACCTGGTGTTCAAAATGTAGGCTTTAGTATATCATGCACGGTCAAGGCGGATGGTGCCAATATCCGAGTATTATGTTGGAAAAAAACTCCTTGAAATTGTTTCGTATGAATGTTCCTTGAAGTGTTTCTTGCGCGTCTTTGTACTGTAGCAGGATGTAAAGTCTTGTCAGAAGAGAAATCGTCTCTTTTACTGCATGTGGTATTCAGTGGCGGAGGTCAAAATGATGGCTGGAGGACAATTAAGCTTTGTGTATAGGCTGTTTGTTTTGTTGCATCAGTGTCATCTTTCAAAGTCTTATGTACACTGTCTTGATATTTTTGTGGTTATATTCCGTCATGCAAGATTCCCAACGAGGCAGCAAAAGTTTCAGTCTTTCCTTCATCCATTCCTTTCAAGATAAATAATGGCTACATCCTTTGGAGGATAGGGTTCTGCCGTAGACTACGAAGGCTAAACTGAAATGAGACAGTCTGGCCTGTGGAGGATTTCCGCTTTGCATCATGAATTGTATCCACCTTTATCGTTGTGTCACAAAGCGCCGCTGCTGTCACAGAGCAACCTTTAGTTTTTTTTTAAGGCTGTTCGTTTTTTTAAACAGTTGTACCATTAGTGCTTGAACTGAGCTGAATAGTCACATTTAAAAAGTGTAATCCATCCATTACCAGCGTGCAATTAACCTTGGGATAGTTCAAGCAATGAAGGATCCATCCGTTGGAACCTTCGTTGTCCAGGAAAAGGAGGACTTGGTCTTCAAATGCAGCCTCTGAAGGACATGCCCCCTGAACTGGAACAAAGCTAATGTCAATGGGGGAATGAATCTGGACTCTGGAATCTGGAAGTTGAGCTTTGATGTCAAGGTTTTGAACCCCAGATACTAAAAGGGCCAAATATCTACCACATTTATCTACCATGAGCTGCCTGTCATTCGGCCGTCTTTACCACCTACCCCCTTCCCACATTAAGTTACAGAAAAGGAATGGGTGGTCTTTTGCAGGGGCAGAGGCTCCGTTTTTCTGGTCACTGAGCGTTTATTTCTTTAAAAAAAAAAAAAGAAAAAGAAAAAAAAAGAGACCCTTTTTTGGTTTTGTATTGTTTTTTGTAGAGAGTATTGAATCAATGGAAAAAAAAGTTGTGGTTGTGTTTATGCTTTTTAAAAAAAACTGTCAAGCTCAATTCTGTCTTGCCTTTGTATCAAGAGATATTTCAATGTGCCCATACTGTGAGAGGGTGCACTTATGTTCTTGTGAACAGCAAAATGTCAAAAAAAAAAATACTGGTCTTAACTTATTAACAATAAAGTACTAAAAATCTCTCTCTGGCACAGCAATTGATTCAATGAGCGGGAAGAGAACAATCCAAAGAAACTGTGCAACACGCTGCATTTCACAGTAATTAGTTTCTTATATATAATCGTTCAGCAACTGCTGATTAATCAATGATCCATCTTAACTCTTTCGACTCCGGTCACCTAGTGAGAGAGTCAGAGGACACAGAGCTTTGTTGAGACTTTTCCAAAGGTCATTTACTTTTTATCAGACAAAAGTGAATATTGAATTGAAAATGTAGTCTGCAAACATCTGAACTCTACAAGTTGTTCGCACTTTGTTTCTGTTTTTTAGTGAAGACGTGAATCTAGAGCTATGCAATTTGTATATGACGAAGATTTGATTTTCTTCATTCTTTATCACCTAATCTGCTAATTCAGGGGCTTTTCATTTCAAAGCACTTACTGCACAAATATTCTGCAAAAAATAATTTGTTAAAAAGTAGCTTCAACTAAGAAATACTTAATTTTACATGTTGTTGGCCAATTGTTCTGTAGATGGGAGACACTTAGTTTAGTTAGCTGATTCACAGAAACTGACATGCTCAACTGCAGATTACCAACAGGACATGTGAGATGTTGATGCAGATTATGGCTGATTGCCATCTGGCTATTTTCTAAAAAACTGGTGCAGGTGTGAAGTGCTGTGTGTTAATTATGCAACACACGCATCCAGATGGATTTTAAGAAGGAGAGGAGGAAGGAAGGGATTGTTGGTACAGCTTCTTGAGGGATGATGATTCAATGAAAAGGGGCTTCACATAGAGAGGCATCTGCTGCAGCAGACACAAAGTACAGCTGGTGCAAAAGGGAAAAAAAAAAATTCAATATCCTTTTTCCATTTTTTTTTTTTTTTTTTTTTTTTATATGCACAGCACTTCAAATTTCCCATGGCTTTCTAAAAGGGTACTGAAAGGTTTTATTGTCACTGACAGCTGAGTGTTTGTACAATGTAAATAAAGTCCTACTAAAATGATTTAATGAGCCTGGTAATGACATTATTCAAGACTAGATTTAAAAAAACAAACAAACAATCAGGCAGAGGAATAGAGGGGATTCAAAACCTGGATCACTGGCTGTCAAGGTGCAGCCGAAGAAAACAGAATATCAATGTGTCAATATTAATCTCTTACAGGTTTAAAACTCAACAAATTCTAGACTTGTAAGTATAGAAACTGCTGCTGAGTTGCTCAACTGCTGTAACATATTCAGTATATATTATATATTTTCATTCTAAATCACAATAAAGCTTTTGTTTAGGTGGTGTCAAGAGGATTGTAAGATTAAGCTCCAGACGGACTAAGAGTGGGGATACAAAATGACATGGAGTATTTTCAATCTGACAACACAACAGGAAGGAGGAAACATCTGTACTGGTGCTGATGATTAATCTGATTTTCATCGTCATCGCAATGTGAACATGTGCAATAAACACATCGCAAAAGACTGGCTGAAACGCAATGAATTAGAAAAAATAATTCTATTTACACACAATATACAAGTTTTTCAAGGCGCAGCGCCTGAGCCAAAGGTTAAGCTAATAGTAAACAAGCTAAAAGGAAAACTTTGTGTGTAGACTGCCGCTTAATTTGCCACAAACTTGCGTGTTCGTCAATGCATGACTGCCGTCTAGACATCAATCAATACATCTTAAGTGTCAATATGACAACTTTGACTATTTCATTTGTTTTTATTAACTCTCCACATGACATACGCCTGAGTGATGATCAGATCTTAAAGTGCTTAAAATGTATATAAATATCAGATGGATTATGTCAACTGTGGATATTTTATTTAATCTGGGGAGAAACAGTAGCGGGCCGTTGTTCTGGTGGCTCTGGCAGCACTACACCTGTGGGATATGTTAACGTTACGTTACCGAATGAGCGAGAGAGAAAGAGGAGTGACCAAAAGGGCACGTCTTCGCTCACTGACTCCAGAAGTTTTATTCACCACTATATAAAGCAGCAGGATCAGAACCTGAACTAAACGACGTGTTCTGTGCGTCTGTCCATCTCTTCGGAGTGTGTGCGCTCACGTGTTGCAAGTGTCGGTTATAGACGTTAAACTGTGGCAGGCAAATTCAATTTAGAATTAATTTCACCTGGGCCACATTGAAGGACCAACTACTCGACTGACGTCCTCTGACGCAGTCCGATTAGTCCTGCCACAGTTTCATAGGCCCGTCCAGACCTGCTGTTAACATTAACATCGTCTCGGGTGATCCGATCACTAAGTGGACAGCTCTCAGTTCGTCAGTTCACACCTGGCATGCGTCTCCACATGCGTCTCGATTGACCACTTGTGATCGGATCTCTTTATATGTAAATGAACAGATATGTGTTGTTTTTAGCCAATCGACAGACGGGTCTGTTGTTAATGTACTTGTGTCAAGCGGCAACCTCCGTGGCTGAAAAATGAATTCAACACAGAAGGACCAAAAACTGCAGTTCTTTGAATGGCCACTTGAGTCTGGCTCCAGAAGCGAGTCAATCCCCATAGACTCCCATGTTACAATGCACCAACTTTACAGCGGAAATAAAAATGTTTACAGCCTGGTACAAAAACAGTTTTGGTCTCAACAGCTAATTTCCTCCTTCATGACAACTGTAGGGGGGGGGGGGGTTATATAACTAACTCGTTTAAATTTTGTTTAAAAAGACTCGGCTCAACAGTCAGTGCGGCAGCTCGTCAGAAACCGATGGGCGACCTCACTATTTTCTAAAAAACTGGTAAAGTCCATCTTTATTTTCAGTCTATGGCGTGTGTGAAAGCGAGCGAGTGAGTGAGAGAGAGCGAGCGGGGCGCTATAAAGCGGGGAATAGAGATCCAATCACAAGTGGTCAATCGAGACGCATGAGGAGACGCATTTTAAAGTCAGGTGTGAACTGACGCACTTAGAGCTGTCCCCTTGTGATTGGATCACTGAAGACGCATGTTAATACTAGTGCTGACCAATTCAGCTTATTTTCATTGTCATCGCGATATGAACATGTGCAATAAACACGTCGCAAAAAAGATTTTAACGGCACTACTACTCTTACCGATACTGCTTATCGATCTGGTACTTTAACGGTACTCTTATCGATACTTTTTGAGGAAGTAAAAAAAACTTGATGCAAACACAGCACGTTGTCACAAGTTTGACAAATGTTTTGTTTGTTCAGCTCTAGTAAAGCAGAGCAACACTTTGGACCGTTTGGTTCTCTCCGCCATCGTTATCCATCTAAAGGTAAGCTACGAGCTTGAACTGGTGTGTGTGTGTAACCTGAACAACAGACCCGCCCCCCTGCCCTCCGCTCACACACACAGCAGGCAGAGTTCTGTGACATTAGCTGAAATATACATTCACAGACGGATATTTGACGGAGTTTGTGAAATAAATGTGCAAGATAATGTTTATCTAGCGGAGAAAAAAAAAAAAAAGACGCGACTGCTCCAGTACCGACAACAGAACCGTCAAGGTCGGACCTTATTGATACTGCAGTCTTGAATAATGAAGCCCCCGGGGCCCATTCAATACCAGGGCTCAGTATCCATCCCTATCCACCGCGGTTTGTTTTACACCAGCGCGCCACAGTTAACCTCATAGTGAGCTTTTATAAACAAGCTAAAAGAAAAACTTTCTGTGTCTAGACAGCAGCATCATTTGCCACAAACTTTTATAAACTTATAACTGCAGTCCGACACAGCAGCCCCCCCCCCACAGCAAAGTGTTCTGTGCACTTGTCCATCTCTTCGGAGTGTGTGTGCTCGCATGTTGCAAGCGTCAGTTAAAGCGGTTATATACGTTAAACTGTGGCAGGCAAATTCAATTCTGGATCAATTTAATATTAAAACTAATAAGTAATTACATTAATGGGAAAACAAGACAAATATTGGCTTGACATTTGCAAAGACATGAGCAATCAACCATGGTTTTAATTATCGTCGATCACTGATACCATCGTCCACCAGCACAACCCTAGTGTGAACGCACCCAAGATGCATTGAGAACACATTTGAGATCTGATCCCTCAGACCACATTGGGAGGTGGTCTGGGCCACATGTTGTCCACATTCCTTTAGCAGTGTGAACGCAAACGCGTCCTGGGCCACATTGAAGGACCAACTACTCGACTGACGTCCTCTGACGCAGTCCGATTAGTCCTGCCACAGTTTCATAGGCTCCGTCCAGACCTGCTGTTAACATCGTCTCGGGTGATCCGATCACTAAGTGGACAGCTCTCAGTTCGTCAGTTCACACCTGGCTCTAACATGCGTCTCCACATGCGTCTCGATTGACCACTTGTGATCGGATCTCTTTATATGTAAATTAACAGGTATGTGTTGTTTTTAGCCAATCGACAGACGGGTCTGTTGTTAATGTGCTTGTGCGTGTGTCAAGCAGCAACCTCTGTGGCTGAAAAATGAATTCAACACAAAAGTACCAAAAAACTGCAGTTCTTTGAATGGCCACTTCAGTCTGGCTCCAGAAGCGAGCCAATCCCCATAGACTCCCATGTTACAATGCACCAGCTTTAAAGCGGAAACCGATGGGCGACATCACTATTTTCTAAAAAACTGGTTACGTCCATCTTTATCTTCAGTCTATTGCGTGTGTGAAAGCGAGCGAGTGAGAGCGAGTGAGAAAGAGAGAGCGAGTGGGGCGCTATAAAGCTGGGAGTAGAGATCCAATCACAAGTGGTCAATCGAGACACATGAGGAGACGCATTTTAAAGTCAGGTGTGAACTGACGCACTTAGAGCTGTCCCCTTGTGATTGGATCACTGAAGACGCATGTTAATACTAGTGCTGACCAATTCAGCTTATTTTCATTGTCATCGCGATATGAACATGTGCAATAAACACGTCGCAATAGACTGTCTGAAACGCGATGAATTAGAAAAAACAATTTTATTTACACACGCCACGCCTGCAGGGTTTTCAAGGCAGCGCCTGAGCCAAATGAACCAGTAAAAAACCCACCGCGCTTTGTTGTCGGCTGCAGCCTCACACTCACACACAGCAGACAGCACAGGGGCGGACAAGACTTAAACACCAAGAAAAGCTACATATTTGCCACAAACTTTTATAAACTTACAGCTGCAGTCTGAGACAGCAGAGGGAGGAGGACGAAGGAGATGACCGATAGTGACCTTTGTCTGATTTTCATTCAGCTTCGCTGTATATATACACTTCAATATTTGTTTATTTATAAAAAAAAAAAAAAAATATATATATATATATATATATATATATATATTTAATATCTCCATTGTAAAACTGAATAGTGTCATCGCACATCACAAATTTTCCTCCTATCGTGCAGGCCTAATCTGTATAACATCCAATGCCTTGAAATTAAAATAATTACTGGTTATTTCCTCCATATTTTACCAAAAAAAGGAATCATACAAATCACACAAATCACACAGGTCAATGAAGTGCTATTTTTTCCATTTACTTTGTCTCATTTATAAGCCTCGAGATACTAACAAAATTATTTGTGCCTCTCTGTTTCACTGATCACAATTTATGAAAGAGAGATCAATCTTCCGTTAGCTGTTTTAATCACAATAGAGTTCTTAAAAAGCAATAGCTCATGATAGCACAGGATTAAGAGGAGACACGGTGTCATACCACCACCCACATGAGCTGATAATCAGCTGGTTTCACCAGCTACACATGCAATCATCTAACATAGAAATGAATAGCAAGGCAGCTAACTGATATTCAGCTGCTGTAGTACAAAGTGAAAACACACCACTCACCATCTTTCAAACATCCATGATCTGGATATCTAAATTCATGTGCTATTATTTAACCTATTATTATTATTATTATATTATTATTATTATTATTATTATTATATTACTTAACCATTTTCCAGCCATGTAGTACATCATTGGTGCTGAAATGATTAGTTGATTAATTTAACCTTTACAGCCATCGACTGTGTTATTGTTAATAATTATGTTTCTTTTTTTGTCAATTATCAAGCAGCTGAACAAGTCTCCAGCTATGCAGCTAGCAGCTACATGGGGCTATACTGTGCGACTGTCAGAATGCTAACATGCTCACAATGCTAACATGCTGATGTTTAGCAGGTAAAATGTTTCACCAAGATGTTCACCATCTTAGTGTAGCTTGTTAGCATGCAAATACTGCTTAATTAGCACGAAACACAAAGTGCAGCCAAGGCTGATGGGAATGTCATTTTACAGGTATTTAGTCACAAACCAAAATATTGGACAGTTTGACCTGATGAGTGAGTGACAGTGCTGTGTCGAGATATTTCAGTGGTGAAACGACGCTGTCACCACATTATCAAAGATGTCAAACTACAAACTACTACTTTTAAACTACAAAAATCACTACAAGAGCCCCCTTACATTACACTGCCACAAACAGCAGAAATAGTGGACCCTCATCTGGTTCTGCACACACTGCACTGGATGTAGTGGGCACCGTCCAGATGTGAACATTTTCATCCCTTTGCACTGACTGGGTGATTTCTCCTCATAACATTGAAGGGTATCTGTGTATTATTTTCAAGAGGAATTATAAAAAAGATGCAGACAGCTCACTGGTCCTCATTAATTTCTAAAAATATATTAATATTTATTAAAGATAATTGAGCAATTCATTATTAATGTAAATATATTCTTTAACTGCAACTCTTGCCACCATCTGTGCACATAACACCGATGAACAGTGCTGAGCCATGCTGATAAGCCCTTTGTTTTGTCTGCCCTTCCGAATGTAAATTGTCTGTGAGCATAGAAGCTGTGGTGAATAGAGCCATTACAGTGCGGCCTAATTACCATAATTCACAACTTTTCTGAAAAACAATGAAGACAACTTGATCAGATGGAACAAATTCACAGGATGCATTGAATTCAATAAAAATGGGTATAATAACGCAGATAACAATGCAGGTCTTCTTCAAAACAAGTGCCCAGGACACGCACTCAATTTAAAAAAAAAATATGAAATTTAAGCCTTAAATTTCATATTTTGGGGTTTTATAAAGTTTTCTTGACAAAACAAGCAATATGAAGATGTCAGGTAAGGATGGGCATTTTCATCACTTCAGATAATAAACTAAAAATATTCATTTAGAAATAATTGAGAAATTGTTCATAAAAATAATCCCTAGCTGCAGCCCTTGTCGCTGAGTGCATTGATGAACAGTGCTGAGCCATGATGTAAGTGCCCCCCCCCCCCAAAAAAAAAAACCCAACACATTTCTGTCTCGCCTTCCCAATGTGAAGTGGCCGTCTGTCTGGGCATAGAAACTGTGGTGAATAGAGCCATTACACTCTAATTACCATAATACTCTGCCTGAAATAACATTATTCTGCCTAGGTGGATTTAAAATCCCCAGACACTGAGAATACAGCGGTGTGGCCTTTGCCCACCTGGTGCCTCAGTGACAACGACAGATGCCATTTGTCAGGAGCAGGAGAATGGAATCAATCTGGCTTTGTCTTTCTGTGTTAGCATGTTCTCTGCCTGCAAAGGTTTTCCTCTGGGTGCTCCCGTTTCCCTCCAGTCCAAAGACGTGCAGGTAAGAACTGCCATGTGTCCAAAGTGTACTCTGCTTGATGCCGAATTGATCCTGAGGGGAACATGAATGTCGGAGCCAAATATCATGACAATCCATCTAACAGATGTTGAGACATTTCATTTAAAACCACAAATGTTAACTTTAAGCTGGTACAAGAGGAAAAGTCAGGATTCTTCTTCCAGGTAATAATTTCATCATTGATTTCTCCAGTAAACTAGATTTTGCCTGCTACAAAGTGGTGGCCTGCTGTCCCTGCAGTCATGCTAGCAGCTGATTTTCTTGGTTGTATTCTCATTAGTATATGTTGGCCTGGATAGTCTAAATTGCTGCACTGCCTTTGTATAATGAATCAGCTAAGTAGCGCACATCTAACGGCCAGTTCCTGAGGCTGACCTTGGAGAGGCCGTGCTTTCAAACAGACACTAAAAACTGAAGAAGGATTTCTTTTTGTTGGCCCAACATCAACACATCCCTATTTGTTGGTATTAGACTCC
The DNA here is from genome assembly GCF_021018895.1 of Seriola aureovittata. Lineage (NCBI taxonomy): Eukaryota > Metazoa > Chordata > Actinopteri > Carangiformes > Carangidae > Seriola > Seriola aureovittata. The sequence continues at coordinate 18,699,444 of NC_079368.1, forward strand.
TATGTGCCGCAGAAGCTACTACAGCCACTTTTTTAACTTGTCACAAAACACCTGAGGCGAATATGTCAGCACGACACCACAGAATACAACCATCAACTGCATTATAAACCACACTTTATTAGAGTCTGCCATTCCCTGTTGCTGCTTGAATCAAAGCACACTGCTGAGGAGGAGAGAAAGCTGCTGCCACGAGTCAACCGGCTTCCCTGGGGGGCGAGTGTCGGGGAGAGGCAGCAGCTAACAGTGCTGGATGTTCAGATACTGCAGAGATGCCCATCAACTGGGATCGTGCTTTGAGAGAAATTCCACTTATCATGTATTTTCCAATATGATTATTAGTGTTGGGTCCAGAAGGAGCACGTTTGGTTATTAACTAAGAATTCTGAATATCACTGAAAAATCATTGATTTACAACTTTAAATTATTAACCAGTATTATTATGGTAATTAATATTAATTAATAAAGCGGGGCACCACCCCGAAACCGGGAACAACAACCAGACCAGTTTATAGTCTCATAACCTTAATAGTTCACTCCGAGTACTCGGTCTCTGGGATCAGTGACCGCGAGTATCTAATGAAGGATTAAGTTCGAGCTCAGACCCTAAATCAGTCACGGATCACAATAAACAGACACAATAATGACCAAAAGAGCTTCTCTTTAACCTACTGTGTGTGTGTGTGTGTGTGTGTGTGTGTGTGAGTGAGTGAGTGAGTGAGTGAGTGAGTGAGTGAGTGAGTGAGTGAGTGAGTGAGTGAGTGAGTGAGTGAGTGAGTGAGAGAGAGAGAGAGAGAGATGGCAGACGTGATCTGTGACGATCGCGTCCCGCAGGATCCAAGATGGCAGACGGGTCGGAGGGTGTTACACCACGTGAGCCAAAATGGTGGACGGAATTATGTCTTGGGTAGGGTCGGGTCCTCACCACACGTGTCTGACGGTGGAGAGACGTCGAATATATATATGTACATATATATGATGTCAGGAGAGATCGTTGATCTGCGTCTCTTTTTGGATCCGTAGTTTTGTGTTTAGTTAAACACGGGGGGGGGGGATTTTGTACTGTATATAAATTAACATTCTTGAGCAGCAAACTGCAATAGCATTGTTTTTAACAAGTCATTAATGGTTGGTTTTAATCATTACCTCATGTATAATTTAGTTAACTGTTTGCGGGCCCCAGGCTGCTAGCATACACAACACACCTGGGGCAACAACAGATGAAACTGTCTGTGATGGACTGTCACTAGATGTTTCAACAGACTGCTCTTGTGAGACATGCAAAAGACACGTTGCACCTGTGGCGACGAGCGCAACCGCACTTTTGAATGTTTCGTTCTCTCTGCCCCTGTCACTAATAACAGGGTCTGTGTGTGTGTGTGTGTGTGTGTGTGTGTGTGTGTGTGTGTGTGTGTGTGTGTGTTGCAGCAGTATGTAAGAGAGCTGCCCCTGCTCCTCCCACACACAGGCTCTGAGAAAGAGATAAGGATATCTATTTTCTTTGTTTCTCCAGTGACGAGACCAGTCTTTAATAATTTACTAGGAGCACGTTCAATACCGGCTTTTGGTGCCCAGTTTATGTACTAGATAACAGGAATTGCTGTTTTGCTTAACAAATCAGTGATTCTGAAACATTTTCCAGCAGATCTAATGATGAAGCATCCCTAAACATCTGTGTAATTGTCTGCAACTTGGTAAATTTTGTGCAAAACAATCGTTCTACACAGTAAGAGACCAGCAAAGATCTGCCTGACTGGAAACAGTCCGACTGTTTGGAGCAGCATACTGATGAACAGTAGGAATTCTGCATGAGAAACTGAGAAATGTCTATAGACATCTAAGAGTTTAAGAATACTTTGAGTTGCAAATCAAACATTATACGAGTTTATGTAAAATAAGTAATCACTGGATATGAGCCAAGCAGCCTGTGTTATATCCCACAAGCTACTGTGCGACTTTGAGGCTATAAAAAGGGATAAATTCAGCTACAGCTTTAGCGTCACTGTGTAATTATCTATTCCAACATATAATGATACTTTTTCTTTAGGCTAAGATTAGTGGCTGCAAGGAGCACACATGACTTAGCTGTGGGATTATATACTGTCGACAATTAACCACACGAATCTACAGTCGGGGGCGATGTCACCCTCACAGCAGGTACACACTACGCACATAAATTCACTCCATCTGCAGCAGTTACACATGTTCCTGGTCTGTTCTTGGGACTAGATACTAGAATATCAAGTTGGTTCACTCTTCCTATGTCAGAACCATGTAAGGATTGAGGAATTTGTCTTAATTTTCTGCAGGTGGAGGAGTGAGCAGCATGTTTCGCGTATGCTCCTTCAGGCTCATACTGCTTGCTTTCTCCACTTGCAGATAATGTGTCCAATATCAAGAAGTTTGAAGTTTTTGGCACGTAATAATACCTATATTCAGTTTTGTTGACTTGTGGTCATAAAAAACTCATTTAGCTCATATTACAATGTTCCCCAAAAACAAAAACATGATGTATAAAACTACCAACCCCTCAGTAGAGTACAATGTATGGCTCTGTTCACTGGGACTTAATGCTAGATTAATTCCTTAGCTGGTATATCTGACAAACTATTAGCAACATCTAAGTTTATAAAAAGGATCGGCTCTGGAAAGTCTAAGGCTTTATCTGAATTCTCTGCTTCTTTAATATATAAAATCTCCATGATATCAGATGGAATCACACTCGGTAGTTTTAGAATACGCAAGTCCTCAATCAAAACTTTATTCTATGCAGGTACAATAAGTGACAGGTATGTACGCAAGATATCCCAGAAAGTGAGATTCACGCTTTGTCTTTTGTTTTTCTCCTCCAGGTCTCTGTGTTGCATGTTCTGAGACAGAGAATTACAACACTGACCTTCACAAATGTCCTTTTGAAATTTGTGCTGCCCGTTTATTGCTTGGCCTCACATGATGCATTATGGGGCTGTCTCTCTAAACACAAAGGTAATAACAATTTTCATATAACCTCTGACCTGTGGAGGTATTAGGAACACCATACCAACACTGGGTAAAGCCTCCCTTCTCTCTCCAAACGGCCTCAGTTCTTTAAAGCATGGATTCGACTGGAAGCTGGAAACAGTCATTTGAGACTCTGCTCCATGTTCACATGATTGCATCACATAATTTCTGCATATTTGTCAGTCTGGCTATTTTCCTCTGATTTCTCTCATCAACAAGGCATTTTTTTTTTTTTTTTTTTGCTTGTGGCTCCATTCTGAGTAAAAACAATCAAAAAAATCAATGAGATCACAGTTTTCTCGACGCTCACTGCTTCATTAGGTGTAATTTAAACTTGCAGACATGTCATCAGCACTGAGATAAGGTAATTAACCCTGTTCGTACCCGCCCAATCCACAATGAGACAATCATTTAATGAGAGAACCGTCCAAAAAAAAAAAAAAAAAAAAAAAAAAAAAAGCTGTGAAACATAATTGGCTCCTATGTTCCCAGATGTTCATCTGACTATAAAGATACGACAGAGAAGATGCAGATTTTTTTATTCCACCTCCTGTCGTGTTAAGTCTTTTTTTTTTTTTTTCCCTTTGCCAGAGAATAAATCCTTGTTTTCTCGTCTTTTCCATTTATATTCTCAACACCTGTCCTTCTTGAATATGTCTGAACATCTCGTTGTGAATATAATGAATGAAGAATGATTTGCTCTCTTGATAGATACCATTGTGAATACACTGATTTGTCCTAATTAGGGCCTGGGAAGAGTACAACAAAAGATTTTGTGAGTGCTCAACCACGCATGGACTCACTCACATCTCTATGCTGAGTTTTAAGCCGAATGATGAAATCTTGAGGGACTGAGTGGTGGGAAACTTACAGTAATAGATGACATCCTGATGCCCCAAGATACCAAGTGACCTGATAAAACCTTTGCAGTATTTAAGTCTTTTTGTCAAATTTCATTATTTCAGAAACCAACAGGAACAGCTGCTGTTTCTGGAATCCATACATCTTACAGTGATCAAACCATTGGCAACACAATAAAAATTAAAAAAATATATATAAATACCAATTAGCAGGAAATTACATGACCGCCCTGCCAATCTATGTAATGGATGTTGTGCATACTTTTGTTTGGCAGATTCTCTCCTTCTCATTTATTTTTCCTTTACATCGATTGTCAGAATAAATGGCTGTGTAGGATGCAGGTGGTCACTGTACGTGGAACAAACAAGAGATTCTGCTAAAGATGTGATTCATTATGCTAAAATACATTACAATTTACAAGAGGAAGCTATAGCTTTTGTGGGAAGAGGGGGGTGAAATACCAACAAACAAGAACAACCAGCAAAACTTTCCACTTACAGCCAAAGACTCTCTCAGACAGTTTCCTCGGCATTTTGTTTCTATTTTTCTCAAATTTTGGAAAGGCAAATCCCACTCACACCACTGGTACTTTTTTTCTATTCACCAAGCAAATGAAGATTCAAGCCATCAAACAAAACAGTCGCGTTTCAGACAAAAAAAAAAAAACCTTCCAACAATGCTCGAAATACCTCAGCAGAGTAACCTGCTCGACATGGATTGGGAGAAAAACGTGTACAATACAAAGCGATCACAAAACAGCAGCTCTGTAACAGCTATGGAAGTAACCGAATATATAATATGTCATATATATCATATAATGAAATTACAATTTATGATTGCAGGTTTTTTATCTACAGCAAAGTGCTTTCACCAACAGCCACTCACAATACCCAAACTAATATTTCAGAAACACAAAAGTTAAAGACAAAGACTGTGTTGTGATTTCAGAAAAAACACAGACTGGCGTAGTTTGAATAATTTTTGCTGTGAGCTAATGCACTTATCTACAGCTCCAGTCAAATACACCCACAATTAAATACTAAGACAAAACAATTCAAGCAAGAAAATTAAATAACCAATTTAAAATTGGTAACATTTATTCATACCTAATCTGACGCAGCCTGGAGGTTGATGATCTTTCTTTAGACAACTTCTGTTGCTGCAGAAGGTTCTGGTCAGGTCATAAGAACGTTGGTCCAGTCGCCTGCAAAGACATAAACTAGTTACAAAAAACATCACATCCTCTGCACTGACGACTATTTGGTACTCGTCGACTGAATGATGAGGGAAGAATGCAGTGTTCTGAATGTACTAACAAGCAGTCAAGCTAACAAGTTGCACTTGGGCTACATATTGTTATATATTGCTGAAATAAGGCAGATGGCTTTTGTTTTTGTTTTTCCTTTTGTCGCTTCTCGTCATTCACAGAAATCATTTTACAGGACATCTCGTACGTGACCAAGAAAAAAAAAAGTGTTTCTTTGTGTTACTCATTTAAAAGAAAAACCTGATGAGAGCAGAAAAAGGCTTCATGACTTTAAACGTTACATCTAAATTCAATGATCCTGAGGTAGCAAGCAAATGTGTTAATTGAAGAAGCGCTCATCTCAGTTTCAGAAGATAAATGGGATGAGTCTGAATTGTGTGACATTAGCACACTAGTACTTTTTGTTTCACAATAAAAACATTTTCAAACCATCATTTTATTCCACTCCAACGCAATAAAAAACAGTAAACTTTAATGAAATGAAATATCAACCTTAAAAGGAAAAAGAGCAGAGGTACTACAGTATGTTTAAAGAGTGACTTATTTACACCAGAGGTTTTCTCCTTCAGAAGCCCCCAAAAAACAATTCATATCCATTCCCTCACTCCCCCACCCGGCAGGACACGCCCTCCAGTTCGACAGTCATCCACAAACTAAATTGATAATGAAACAAGATAAACAAGTTTATAAGGAAATCATGTTTTACTATGACTGGAAACGTTTTTTCAGGATGTGCAGAAACTGTTGCCCTTTGTCAGCGGAATGGCTGCTGCCCTAGTTTTCACTTAAATCTTTTGGGGCATGTCTTGAATTGTTATAATATCACCATATCAAAAGAACGTCACTTTGCATATTTTAACAGCACTCGTATACTACAACCTTTGAAAGGTTAGCCCCAGTTTGCACTAAAATGAAATGTAGATCAAGCTGAAACAAGCAAATTATGATGGCAGAGTATTCAGAACCCAACTCGGCCACAGAGAGAAAGAGAGAGAGAGAGAGAGAGAAATCTATAAAGCCCAGTTTGGAATATTTGAATCAGTAGATGACAAAAAAAATTGCATTTAAATGACCCTATACAAGTAGTTATGACTTTTGTTGTATTAGTTTGACTTTGTAAAGGACATAATGTGCTAAGTTATGTATTTGAATGGTTTGAAACCGTGTATTTTTGTTTTGTTTTTTTTAAAAGGAGGAATAATTTTTGGGTAATTTTGACAGTCCTACCTCTCATGTATTAACATACATTCAAGTCACAAGGTAACCACTGGTTTCGCTAAAAGATAAATTCACTTTTGATGCCTGAAAATCCCAGAAGGTTATCTTAAACCAGACTGTCACTAGAATCCTAAAAACACTCTTCTCAAGTGTGCACCTGTTTCTGAATCAAAACAAAAGATGGCAGCCCAAAAATCTCTATTCATCTTTTTTCAAGTACATAGTTAGAAGAGTCCTTTGTGATTCTGAAAATATCACCACAACAGCGGTATGAGTTTTTCAAACGACCTTCTGGGTTTTCTAATCACCAGTTAATTGTGTTGAGTGTTACCTCTGTGACCCAGATGTGTGCTCAAACATCACGGGCACAAACTGGGGCTTGGGGAACATATAATTTTCCATCACTGAAAATCATGAATTACGGATTTCAAAGTTTTCCAGTATGTGCACAAACTGTCACCCTTTAACACTTGAAGAAAACTTGAACCTTTTCCTGATTAATGACAGCTGCTTCACATTTTTCGTATTTTAACACACACACACACACGCACACACACACACACACACGCACACACACACACACACACACACACACTATAAATCTTTTCAGGGGTACACCATAATCATTTAAGGGCAGCCTACAGCTAACAGTACTGAACTTTTATATAAAGTAACAGACAGGTGTGAAAAGCTGAACTCACCAGTCATGTAACTAGGTCCATCAATGCATCTCACTTGTTAGCTAGTCTGTGATCTGTATGAGGAGACAGAGAAGCATAATGTGATAACTTCAGGTGCACTGATCTCCCACAGTCCGTCTCTGTTGTGTGGTTGCCCTCTTTAGTTATCCGTTACCAGTTACCAAGCCATTAACCAAGTTAAGTTCATTTACACCCGACACTTCCGGCACCAGAGCAGGGCTACTGAGAACCGAGAACATGCTAGCATGCTAATAACAAGCTACAGCTAACTACATACAAGACAGTACAACACGAAACTCATGAATATTTCTTTTTTTCTAATCAACAAAAAACAAGCTCGACCTACCAAAGTAAACCTGCATGAAATTATGGCTATCACACTCAAATTTCTCAAATTAATCGATTATAAATGAGTAAATTTGGAAATACTCACGAAGTAATTAAATGATCCAGCTCAGGTGTATCTTGCCTTCTCGCCGCAAGTTCGTTTGTTCGTTTCTGACATGCGCAGTAAGAGACTGCGCAGAAAGGGTGCACTTTTAATTCCACCCCGCGTACGCCGAAACTCCGTGTACTCCCTATTCAATTGTATTAAACGAGTGATTTACTAGAATAATAAATACATGATAAACTGTCTGAATACATTAATGGCAGCAAAAAATAAGTATAACTAAAGCAACTGACATTCCCAATGTACAGTAACTTAAAATGTACAGTAAAAGTGACATTTCTCAGCTGTATAATCGATTCTCTATTGAACAAACCTTTACAATACAACTAGAAGAACATACTTGTGTCATGTTTCAGTCTCTTTCCCTCTGTGCTATTCATACAGTGCACTCCTGTTGTTGTTACCTTGGTTCGTACTTCAGCTATACTTACCTGTTGTCTGTTGCCATTAAAGTGACCTGGCTGCACCAGGCTGCACCAGGCTGCACCAGGCTGCCTGTGTGTATATGCTCCAACCACCAGCTATTAATAACATGTCCAACCTTGGAAATTTGAATTCATGTTATTTCATATAAAAATGTCATGGCTATCAAATTGAAATAAGTCTTTTTGGAAATATATTAAATTATCTTTTGTCCATTGTTTTTATGTATAATTTGATTTCTTTTCCATTTTAGCGACCTAAATCACTTTTATTATGTGCAGTCTCATTCAGTAAATCATCTTTTTCAAAGAGTAGTAGATTTTGACTCATGTTGCACTATCTGGTGCAAACAGTCATTCAATCAGACTTAATCAGTATAGCACTTTTCATGCAAACAACCAAAACATTACCCACACCTCCCCCCAAAATCATCATGCACCAAGCAAACATGGAGTGCATCACAGGATTATCACTACTTCTACAAAACCCCCTACATTATTGCAAACCCCATTTAATGCATCAGGAGTAAGCAGAGCTTCATAAGATGGCTCACCACAGTTCATCTAATAACTCAGATTATAGAGAAGCTATATGCTGCAGGGTACAGCGAGGGGAGCAGTGAGGCTGAATTAATGGACTGCATGAATAAGCACCAGCTCTAGTGGTGTGCAGTCTGAGCAGCCATGCACGCAGAATCCACAACACAGCTGATACTCCAATGTAGACTGTGCCATTCAGGTCCAGCAGAGTTTACACCCACTCACTCACTATCCAGTCACTTTGAATAGTGTTGGTTCACAAGGGAAACAGTTGCTTGGCCAAAAATCACGTACTGAAACACGGTTGTTTCCTAGCAAGCGTGGTTATGTTGATTTGCAGGTCAGAAGATGCTCAGTGAAGCGCTGAGCTTAATGGAAAGCTGGTTACAGGAGTCTGTTTCAATAGCAGTTAATGTCTATACTTCATGCGCTTCATAGTCATTTAAATGCTGTTGAAGCAACGGTTTTCAACTTTGATGTTTTAAATCTATTTCTGTCCAACCAAATCAAACTCGGTTTTAACCTGGACAGCTGGACATTTAAAAAAAAAAGCCTCACACGCTGTTGTTGCTGAGCAAAAATAAATCTCTTTCTGGAGAAGTCCTGGAGAAGAGATGAGGAAATAAAATGACCTGCAGACAAAAAATATAAGGACGATGACACAATGTGCTACAAAATCAGAAAACAGAAATACAATTTAAAAAAGTATGAAACATATCTCTAATACAATCAAGTAAAGATTTTATCACAGAAAAAAATAATCAAGATTCAAATAAACCCCATGACATCGACAGCCACAAGAGTTTCTGCAGGAATGATTTGAATTCACAAGAACAAGAAATTTTAAGATGAAAATCATCACATCAAAGTTAACTGGATTAGGGGTGAGTAGTTGTTGAAAACTGATTTGTTTAATATGGAAATGCATGAGCTTGATTCAATAGCAGGAAGCAATGATACAATTAAAGAGAATCATTTTTTTCTTTAACTTATTTTCATTGTTTTGAATTTAATTTTGCTTCATATGATCTTATTTCACATGTAGAAGAGCATAAGTACGGACACAGCTGTACAGAGGGAACAGGCCATAACAACCAGAGATGATCAGTGCAGAGGAAACAGTGAATTCTCACAGCTAAACAGCGTGGGACTGTGTGGAACAGCTGTATTGTGTATTTCTTTCCTGAAACAGACGATCCAATAATGTCGCCCAGTGCAGTGTGCAAAGCAGCTACTGTGTGTGGAGTAGCTGCTTTGCACATGTGCGGAGGTGTGAAAGAAGGCAGGGCTCGAACAACACTGCTGAACAGAAACATTAGTGCAGTGAACAACCCACATGCAGCGAGGGTCGCAACCCTTCATTCTCCCACCACAGTGGGAGACCACGGTTCACCCTCACTGAGCATGAGAGTCAAATCAAGAGATCCCAGTCTCCTGAGCGCTGAGAGGCATCACCAGGCAGTTTCTATCTTATCTATTGTTTCTAAACAAATCAGTTTAAACTCTGACAATGAAAATCCACACTCGAGCACTTGGGGAACGTTATCAGGTTGTGTTACTGAAGAGCTGTAATTTATTTTTACAGGCCAAAGCATGAAATTTGTCAGTTCCCACTGAATGAAAATGAATTTATTTGCTACAGTAAATGTTGATGGATGAGGGATATGAATAGCTAACAACCCCTGAGGTGTCTGTGTCTGCAGCCACACCTTTTGCATTGCACTGTGGTCCACTGAGGCTACTGCGTGTAGAGAAATAGACTAACTGCCACTTGCATGATAGATTTGTCGCTGTGTCGTGTGGTTACAAGACAGTATACAGATTTTCACCATAACCATTGTGATACATTCAGAAATGCACCTGAGTTCGTATGAAATATGTTTTCTATTAACACCCAACACCTGCAGAGTCCCAGATGTGTCCTGGAGTGTGTGGGGCAGATCGCAAATTAGCACCAAGAGACAAAGCCAATTTATGGAGCGTGGTGAGGCAGAGGCAGCTGAAATTATTTTGTAATGTTAGATTGTCAAAGTTCCTGTGAGTTTAAAGGGAATGATGTCAGGTACGTCGGGGATATCGGTGTTTGTGTGTGAGAGAGAGCCAGGTATGTTAGTTACTGTCAGTCATAGTAGTGATAAAACATTTGAACATAATAAAACTGCACATGTGCACCAGCTTCAACAATTGAACTATGTGTGTGTGTCTATGTGTGTCCCTGTACTTGTATTGTTGTTACAACTAACCCACCAGACTCTTGCAGCTAGCTTACCTTACAGCTAACAGCTAAAACATTAGCACTGACAACTTGCAAGAAAGATATCCACATAAACACACAATAAACATGATTTAGGTTTGGAGCCGTCAGTCTGTTCTTTCAGCAAACAAAGGACAAACACTCATCACACCATCAACGACTTTGTTCCACCAAGAGTTTGTCACAAAAAGCCTTGCATGTCTTCCAGGCCAAGCTATCTCATCGAAAAATGTTGGCAAGCTCGCGCTCAATCAGACAAGCTCACACAATCAGAGACAGTCATGCAAAGCTTCACACTGGCTGATCCCACTTGGCAGCCTGCCACAGGGACGGACTGCTACTTTAACTGTGCACAGTCGGAAAAAAAATGTCAATACGAAAACATTCATCTGCTCTGAGTGAATGCATAGAGTTACCACAGCAACAATGAAATCACCCGTGAATGTTTTTTTTTGGTTTGTTTCAGAATGACACAGCTCTTGTGTCATGTTGCTGATTTCAGATCTGTGATGTGCAGCCCAGCACACCTGTGACAGATACTGCTCTCTGCAACACACACGCACCTGAAAACACACATTTCTACTGTGACGATTTACTTCTCCAGGCAGCAACAGACAGAAAATATCTACACATTTGAAATAAAACACTTTAAAGGCCTGCACAAACAAACTATTTCCTACTAAGTTTAGAGATGTTTTGCTTCTGTCACATGACTGCAAGAGTCTATTTCTGTTTTTCTCTCTTGAAGTGGGAAAAAAGTTAGAAAAAAGGAAGATCATGACTCGGGGCTTTAAAGAACATTTTTAACGTCAGCTACTGCAAACAAGCTGAAAAGTCTCCGCTGAATGTTTGTATGTATGGCCAGAAGTATGTGGACACCAAGAGTTGGTGTGGGCAGGTACCTGCACCACTATCGGCAGTCTTCAACCAAAACACAAACAAACAAACAAAAACACAACAAACAACTGCTATTTCCTGCATTTATACACGTGTGCAGGGGCGGAGGGGAAATCAAATTCAGCCCCAAACGACGTGGACTGGTTCATCTGGAGACACTGTCATGTGTAGCCTAGTGTAACAAGAATTGTGTAGTAAACAAAGGTTAAATACATGAATTGACAACACTGATACATAATTTATATTTATATAATTTTGTAATGTTATAGTCAAATTCTTCTTTAAGCAATTCAATTACAGTGACAGTACAGTACAGCAGTAAATACAGGACCAGATAGACTATCTGCCTTCACTGAGTGTTTCTGTAGTGAAATCCTGTAGATCTGCGCTGATCACACACACTTTGGGGACTTTAAGTGCCACATTAGAATTTCTGGTGAAACCGGAGAAGAGAACGAAGCTTTACAACATTATCCTGCTAAATAAACTCAGACTAACTTCCTGTGGTCTTCTGCCTACTGCTTATACTGTAAAACTCGACTGGTGTTTACACTGGACTTAGTGGGAGCTGTGGTCCTGAGTCTTCCCTGCTGTCTGCAGAGTTTCAGTAGATCTTTTCTCGGAGCTGTTCACCCACACGTTTACATGTTTTTAACTCAATTATTCATATAAAGCGAGTCAGCAGCAGCCCAGTGTTTAAACGATGATAAAGATGCAAACACAAACGTAAACAGTAAGTGGACAGCCTCCTCGACACAGCTCTCTCTCTCAGTGGCCTCTCTGCCTGTGCACATGTATAATGAGCAGTTATAATGAGCATTTGTCTGTGCCTTCCAAAACTGCCATCAATCACTGTTTCATGACGTGACAGTGCTATAAAGTGTGGTGAGCTTCAGGCACAAGAAAGACTTGGTTTAGGTTTAAAGAAAGATCTGTGAAGACAGTCTTTTTCCATAGCAATGGTGAAATAGAGAAAAAGTTAATCCATGGAAACATCTATGGATCATTAATCAACTGTCCTTACTTAAAATGTTTCTTAAATCCATTGGTAGTTAATGTTTTACCAAAGGGAGCTGTCCTTTATTTCATTATCTTGGTTTGATGGAATTAATTTTAACAGCCTGTGTCGTGTTTTCAGGCTGAGTACAGCTCCAACACTCTCCATCAATCACATGGTCAACTGGAGCGCATACCTCCGCCAAACTATCCCAACAAATTGTACAAACTCAAAGATGTCAACACCGTAAGTGTGACATCAAGATCCAAAACATTATTTCCTGAGAAATTGACAAAAATGTGGAGAAACGCCCTGTCCTCCAATGTTACAGAAAGAGATTAAAAGTTCCTGGATCTGCCCCTCTAACTGGACCGCCACCAATATTTGACGGTTTCATCTCTGGCCTACGACCCATCCCTCCACCAAGTTGGATGCAAATTGGTTCAATACTTTCTGTGTAATCCTGCTGACGAAACAAACAAACAAACAAACAAACCCACAGACATGGGTGAAAATGAAGCCTTTGTTCACGGGGACATTGTTCTGGTGAAACAGGAAATAACTCTGTCGGGTCATCCACTAACCCCTGACTTCTCCTGGCCACACGCTGAAGTGTCCTTGAGAAACACTATGGACTCTGATTGCCCCCAATGTGAAGGTCAGTGTTTTGAATGGGTTCATTTACCGGTTGGGGACACAGCATTGTCTGGAACTGTCTGATCAATTTGCATGATGATTGATTACAGCAGAGTAATAGGAGGCATTGTTAGGAAAGAAATAATCAGAGTTTTCCAGAATAAAGTCAAAATATTTTGAGAATAAAATGTCAGGCAGTGATAAAACACGCATGAGCTAAACATAACGTGGTATTTTTCTCTTGAGGCAACAACGACCTTGTTCTCTGCTTTTCTAATGATGGCGTTAATTGATTGAAAACATATTGATTTTAGTAGAGTAATGAATAATTTAGCCACTACTAGAATACATGAAAAGATGATACAGGGTCGCAGGTAAACATTGTTTTGTTGGGAATCACTACTCTAAAATATCATTAAGAATAATAGGTCCACACCATGAAAAACAGACACAGACCAAAATGTGGACAGGTGCGTCCACAGACTTCCTGTCACGGGTGGAAACACTCGGCTGCTCCTCTGAAAGATCATTTAACAAAACTAGAATGAACCAGAATGTACAAATACTGCATTAAAAGTAAAAGTCCTCTCATCAGAATCCAGTACAGAGGGTTTATTAGTACAGATTATCATTATGCAGAAAAATATGACCCCTGTGACCTTTGTATTATTATATATGACATTACTAGGTATGTAGCATTTTACTGTGTTAACTGGTCGAGGAAGAGAGGGTTTTAACGACTCTTTGTATAGTTGGGTCCAAAGAGAAGATCAGAAAGAAAAAAAACAATCTAATGCTACACAACTTTATTTTCATTTAGAGGGTGGACTTTTCTCTCATCTTTGCCTACTTAGCTTTTTGGAAAATATCAGATCCTTTTATCTCTTTGGGCCTTGTAGAGTTATTTAGAAGAAACCATTAGTTTACCAGGATACTGTGGCATGTAAACATCCAGGTTTCTGAACCATCTCAAATCAAGACACATCTGCAGCCACACAATCAGACACCATGTCCTGAATATAATCAAAAACAGGATAATACAGAGGCCCCGAGAGCTCAGCGCACTGCAACTTAAGAAAACACGTGCAAACAGACAAAACACAAGCAAATTCAGAAAATACCTCCATCAAACTGACAACACATGCTCCGAATACTGAACCGCGCTTCAAGTAGTACAGACGACAACACAGGTGTGTCGAAGAAGTGATGGACCCGGCTGGGACACACTTCAAATGTCACAAAACAACAAATGCGTCGGGTACATCGCCGGAGGATGAGGGTCAAAACCAGGAAGCTAATGCACACGAGAGACATGTGAAACGTAACAGGGGACACAACTCCACACAGCCTTACACAGGTCACAAGCCCGTTTTTTAAATGTAAAACCTTCCTCTGTAAAGTAACTGGTAACTATGGTAACTACACCTGTCAGATAAATGTAGTACCACAAGTAATACAACTGTATTTGAGTACAGAGTATGTGCAACGTCTCACCACTGCATTTACAACATTAAGATTGCATCAGTTAGTGTAAATGGAGCCACTGAGACTTATTTATTGAAGACGCATGCGGCAGACACGTCAAGAAAAGTGCCATGATGTCAGAAAGAGGAAGTCAATCGGCTCGTGGCTTCTCTCCAGCGGGCTGACGTCACGTTCCTGCTGCATTGCCGAGCGCAACCACCCAAGTGCACAGTGGTCTCTAGTCTGTCGGCTCAGAGGATAAACCCTCATCAGTCATGCACACTGGCTACTGGCTCGGTGTCTGATGCCTGAGCTCCGAGCGCCGTAGGAAGAGCAGCACAATGAGAGAAAATCATCTGGCATTGCTGCTTTCTCACAAAATGACACCGCTCTTCATGAAGGGAGAAAGAGGACAAGTGAAAAAGCAGTTCTTGTAGGTCTTTTTTTCAGTCAGCCTAATTGACTTTCCTGTGGCTTTAATAAGATAATCTGCCCCCCCTTAGTGCAAAAACCCCTTGTCAGTCTCTGTGTCATCACTCTGCATCTCTTTCACACAGTCGTTTCCCGGTTTAGTCACGCAGCATAGCCACTCTGGCGGGAACACCGGCAGCCAGTCATCCTCCGGCCTCTCTGCTGCTTTGTTTGCATCAGCTCTGTCTCATCCCATTCCTCAGGAGAGCTCTGAGGCTTACATGAACGGATGTGTCCGGTCGTGGTACTTTGCTTTTTCAGGTCTCCTGTCTCCTCGGCATCTGGAATAATGATGCACTGCAGCACCGAGCAGAATGACAATGAAAGCTGGAGTTGTAGCTTTTTAGACGAAGCGTATCAGATAGTTTTGCTATTTTTTTTTCTTACAGAAAGAGAAAGAGAATCTGCAGCAACAAAACAAACCAAGTGAAGTGTTTGGATTGGAAGAATTACATTTTAGTGGGGAATAATCTAAATCCCTATATAAAGGTTGAAACAGTCAACCACACTAATCCAGCACTGACATACTGTTGTCCGTATTAGCTGTATTCTTTCTTATAGGCGTTCGATTCAAGCAATTTCATGAGGTGTTGAAGGATATTAATACCAGTGAGATACTCGCTGCTTCCAGGCAAACAGGCGTAGTGATCTTCCGTTGCTGCTGTCAGAATCATAACGTGAATCAGAGTCGTGCTGTGCAGATAACTTATTAAACACTGCAGGAAGGCATACAGACTGAGAAGGGTGCACGTTGTGTTTTTGGTTGTTTTTGTGTCTCCATTTAAATAACAACTTAAACTCAAATTGAAGATGATATCTTCAGTGTAGTTTTAACTAATCATAATTTCAATTAATTCAGCACATTTAAAGATATTTCAAATATATTTTGAGACATCTGAAAGTTATTACTGTTCAACTGTAGATATTTGAAATATATAAATCTAGAAAATATGTTGAGTTTGAGTTATTATTACTGTAGGTAACTCAACTGTAGGAGCTCTATATAATTCAATGCATTTGCAGATGTCTAAAATGTAATTACAGATGTAATGAGAAAGATTCGAGACCTATTAAATATTAAAAGGGCTTTCCATAATCTCAACTTTTCTTCTGTCTCGTATTCACCCACAAAAAGCACTGAATGCCTGAACAAGCAGGTTCCTCATGTGCTCAGTAACATGGTGAAACCTCTCAGGGTTTGTGATTCAGTAACTTCGGATGTCGCTATGGGGAATAGTAAGGTACGCTTTCACAAAACCTCCTGTGGACATACATTGTTGTCTCTTTGGGGGATCAATATGTGGACCTTCTTACTGACAGAAGACGGATCATTACTGGGATCATTTTAAACTCAAGGTGAAACAGTTTTTTAACCTTTGAAGTTTAAAGTTTTGTTGCTGTGAATAATCCAACCGTGTGTCCTTGAAATTACATTAATTTAGAATTCATTTGCATTTTCATTTCTTGTTTTAATTGAAACACGTTGCCTGGATTACAATTTTAGCACCATAATCAAGAAGCATTAATGTATGAATCTGTAAAGTCTGTTAGTGTATTTCATTTGTTTTCCTACAATACTTGCTTGTAGCAACTAAAATGACAAAACTTGTCATGTTCACATTTAGGTAATAATAAAGTTGGGGAAAGATCATGTTCTTGAAAATGCCAAAACTGAAGCACAAGACACAAAATATTTACCACAATTTTTCACTGACCTTAAAGGAACTTTCTGTAAGTTTTGCTATTGATACATAGCAAACGTTAGCATTCACAACTTTTTACTTACCAGTCTAGAAGAAACGTTGCAGGTTCAGCATCAAACTTCATTCCTTTACTCACCAACAGCTGTCTCCTTTTCTTCTACTGAAGTTAGCATGCTAACCAGCTAGCCCCAACCTGTCTCGTCACTTTCCGATAACATTTCCTATCAACACATCAAATAGAAAATTTTAATTTCTAGGAGACAAGGTTGGAATTAGATACTTTTCCTTAAGTTTTAATACCATTTAATACCATTTTTTATTTTACTTTTTATTTGTTTTCCTATGGTTGTGTGCATTTGTGTAAAGGTCCATCTAACTTATGGTATAAACACTGCAGCATGTGGCATTGTACAATGCTATATGCATTACTTAGAAATTTCATTTTTATGCACTGCAATTTCCCTTAGAACTTAAAAGCCACTTCAGGCAGTATTTAAGATAATTAAAATCTTTAACAATTAAAGCTGGCCAATAACATGTCTGAGACGTGTGTCCGTGAGACGCAGAGGATGAAAACCATGCATGAGTCTAAATGTTAATAAGCCCCATTGACTGTAAATGTCGATTGTAAATCAATGACTTGTTCAATCAGAGATGTCATTATTTCAGCCAATGGAAACCTCATTTGGAAGTAGCAGACTGAGTAAAGAAAGGGAGGAGGGGATTGTAATTATTTGCAATATCTCACGATTGATGATTTTAATGAAATATCTTCACTATTCACATACTATACTATGCATCTTTTATTCATTTTGACATTTAACTTGCTGCCCTGATGTCGCTGTATTGCAGCCTAATTTAAAAAGCTAGTGTCACATTTTCACTGCGTGTTGTCCTCAACTGAGACTACATGACTAAGAGGACATTTCAATACAGCATCACAAATAACGCAGAAAGCACTTGGAAGAAAAATAATATGCTGCAGAAATAAATAGCCCCTTTGTGTTGCCATGATATATGAAAAACTCTTGCTCTCAGTCATTTTCAAGTGGTTATGATTCAAACAGTAACTGAGGTTTGACAGAGACTTTTTCCTCAAACAGTGCTGGTGCTGATCTATGTCGAGCCACATGTTTAAATGCTCGATTCAAACAGATGTGCACACTGGCTCAAGAGTGCGCCACTTTGCAGGTTACTCGCACACTATTTAATTTTCATGTCAATATGTGGGAATGGTATTGATCTTCTCATCTAGCTCTCGACGAAAAGTGAATAACCCAATATCCCCAAACACGTCGAGCTATTCCTTTAACCGCTGTGCCAGCATCATACAAAAACCAAAGAGGAAGGTGAAAGTTGTGGTGAAATCGAAGTTAGCAGCCTAGTGCACTTTTATTCTTAAAGGTAAAAAGGTGTTTAGGGAAGAGAGAAGGATTTGGTGGCACTGTTTAGTAAGATGTGTGCAGCTGACAAATTATACTTTACAAGTCTGTTGCAGTGTCAATGTGCCAACTGCTTTTAGAGCAGAGGTTGTCAGCAACCTGCAATTTGTGTCATATTAGTTTCCATATTTTCAGTGTGTGTATATCTTGTTTGAAAGCTAAGAATATCGTCCTTAAAGACTGTGGAGACCATTTCAGTTTAGGAAACACAACAGATACAATAAGGTGTTATTTTACAGCAGCAAACAGTTAGCATCTTGCTATTTTGCTGCTATCTGCTGTCTTACCACAGTGCAAAGGTCATCGTCAAAAAAGACTCCTCCATAGACAACTGAAGTCTCTTTCTGAAGTAATAAAGTCCATTAATTAAATCCAGCGCATGCATGACCAACCCAAAGTAACAATGCTCAACATAATGAAAGTTTTGGCCACTGTGAATATGCTTTAGATAATAGGACTTAATTCTTTCTGCTGTTGAAGCAGAAAGAGAAAGCTGCTGTGGAGTGCCATGTCAGAAACGAGGCGAAATCGAAATGCCAGAAAAGAAACTTTTTTTTTTTTTTTCAATTTCTTGTATGTGTCAACTTTTTTATGTATTCACATCACTGCATCAATAAATCTTTGGGAGTATGTTGCTTCTGTTGCTGTTTCCAAGGTTAAGAATAAACTTTCACACCCAGAGTTGTTCATGTTGTTTTCCTTATTTGAACTGAGCATTTAAAGATCCCATATTTTACACTTTCTGTGTTTTATTTGAAGTGTTGATCCATAAGAAGATATATTTGTTGTTTTAAGTATAAAACCGTCTCAGTGTAGTTTTACATCTCCTCTCTCAGGCTTCTGTCTGGAGCTCTAGTAACAACAGGTCGGTGAGCCAATCAGCTGGCTGTTTTCCGACGATTGAATAAGAAAATATAGCAGATTTCATAAAAGCACTCCAAAGTAACCTAATCCTGCAAGGTTGGATGGTGGGCTGGGCTTGGGGCATGGCTGACGGCCAGTGACTGCTTTGTTGTGACATCATAAAGTCACGGAATTCCCAACGGCTCGTTTTAAGGCCCAGTTGCTGAATACAGGCTGTGTGCATTTCTCTGTGGACTGAGGCTTTGATACTTTCACAGTGTTAATATAGAACCTAGACCTGATCTATAATCAAGAGACACATGGACATCTACCTTTATACAATATGGAACCTTTAAACAACAACAAACATGATAGAAATGTTTAAATGTGGATCTAGAGATAGATACTAGAGCTTGTGCTCTTCTAATTTGTCTTATGTACTTACCAATTTAAATAATGAAAACACTAATTCACCAAAGTGTCCTGTTAGATTCATCATGAGGCAGATGGTAAATATGAAAAAAAGACTCCACCTTGAGGAAGAATATACAGTCTTCAGTTTATTCAGTGTGACTTGCTGACACCGAGGAACAACTCTACAACCCTACTGAGTTGGCCCCTTGATCCTTTCATCAAGGAGAACACCCCTTCTTCCCTCTTACATCACCAAGGCCTCATCGTCTTAACAACATCTTACCTGTGGATATGCTGATCCAGCCTAAGAGCCCCTCCTACCCCCTTGATAACTTGAACCTAGGTGTTACATTGCAACACCTCTAGAGAACGTTACCTTTAGCTTCTAACCTCCTTTCCAACTTGTTATCCTGTCTGACCAAATGTCTGTAATCCCAGGTGTATGCAAATACATTTTTCTATCCCTTTGTCTTCAACTGTATAACTGTCCCCCTGCCCTTCACTCTGGGTCAGTTGGCTCACCGTATCCTGGGATACCAATAAACTTACATCACTAGAGGAAACTTGAAACTAAGGACTTGAGTGAATTTTTTTCAACAACCTGCAGTGTCCACACATGAAGATCTTTTCTTCCCAAACATAAACACAGTGTCTTACATGATAATATAGTATTTTTTAATGTAACACTTGTGGCCATAACATTGTTCAGTTTAATCAGCTATGCTCTTCCTGGTTCCCTACACCCTCACTATCATATTACACTCTCTGCCCCATGTCAGACATACAATCACATGACTTTTGGGCGCCACTGTAGCTGTAACAAACTGTCAATAGTTTAAAACATTAGAGTTCATATTTCATAGTCCTCAGCCATTATAGTTAATATCAGTGTGCTGTTCCAACAGCATCACTTATTTAGAGGGAGATTGTTACTGGAGCAAATAAATATGAACTGTCTCACACATTAGAACTCATGATGAATAATTATTATACTTGTTCATAAAAATTCTGTTGCACTGTTGATTCACCTACTTCTTTTTATTAAACAAACTTACATATGACAGCGAAATTCAGCTTTAACTTAATCCACAACTATTTATTGATTTTAAATGGTTGATTGTAAATTGTACACCATTTAATTAATCCATTTATTACATTCTTTTAGACATGTTTCCAGTGTTGTAAATTGTTTAAATGAATGTAGTTTATAATGTCCAATAAAGTTATTTATGAAGCTCTTGCTTTAACTTATAGAACACATCTGGTATGAATTTTAACAATAGTAACACGTACAGCACTGTGTGACTTTTTCTGTCAGCTTTAATTAACAACATAAATACTAGAAATATTTAAATGTTGTCCGACAACACTGACAATGAAGGATCAAGAAACGTGCTGACGTTAATCGGTAAATACTTTCACCTGTGGAGGCGGTGACAGTGCTAGAGTTGATCCATCACTTAATCACAGTTTAATATTTATAAATTCTGATCTTAAAAGTGTTGCTACAGTCACCTGTCAACAACAGCAGAAAAGAAGTTTCAGGTAAGAAACTGAACCTGTGAATAGTGAAGACAGAGAATAATAAACAAACTCATCAGCAGTTGGTCTGTCATTTCATCAGAGGAAGCTGAACTGGGAGTGGTTTTCTACCATCATCATCATCACAGCACATTAGAGAACTAAGGATGTCCATGCAGTCTCCTTTCTCCACAACCAGATGAATGGAAACAAACGGGCTGCTCTGTACATGAGGTCCTCCTTCTGTTGGCACAGATCACTCAGTTTTCACAGTGTCGAAACCTTTCAAATGACAATACAACACAAACACTTGAGTTAAGATGCAGTGGATTACAGTTAATCACAAATATCGATCAGCTGTCAGGATAGGTGCATGAATGTCTGCTTCAGTTGAGGACTGGTTTCAGTATTAAATGAACAATCTTCTATATGACAAATATTTGTCTACACATTTTTTATACGTCACGTAATCTTAACTTGAACTATCACGATGTCTTGATGGACAATGTATTAACTTACATTAACGCTGCGCATTACACTAACGCAGATCACTTAAACTACATGTGGGGAAACACAAACCAAACGTCGTTAGATTAACGTAGATTAAATTCAACTTTCGATTGGGCTTTGACTGAACACCTCCACGGGCTAACCCAGGTTGACACAGGTTATCAGCCCAGCCGGGCCAGGTACCGTTAGCATCGCAATCGCTAAGTTATCAGCTAGCGCTAGCGCTAGCACTAGCACTTGCTTGGTTAGCAAGGTGCATCTTCAACTGAACTGTGATATTAACAGGGATGCTAATTTTGTCTAGCAAAGAAATAGGCTTAAAACAAAATGTACTTACCGGAAAAAATTGAACAGCCGACTCCTCTGAGTGTCTTTCAGGACAACTGAATGCAGTTTCAGGCAGATATGTTGGAGCTAACTTTGATGAACTGAAAACACAATAACAAGTCAAATGTCAGACACGTCACTCTGACCTCATATCCGGATTAACAGGCAGGTCCCCCTGTGTCCAATCACGCGGTAGCCACGCCCTAAAATCCCTCTGCTTTAACGTCTTTTACCTCTGTGATCAGTTTAAAATCGTCGAAACGCTGCATTAAGAGGCTCTCATCATATTCCATGTTGCTGAAGTTTTACTGAGTCCGGCTAGCTGACTGTCCCCCTTACTACTAAATAAGATTTATCCACCTCTCTTTATTATGCAAACTTTTATTTCTAATTTTTCAGTTGCAGTTGATTGTAAATTGCACACATTATTTAATTCATCCATTTATTACATTCTTTTGTTCACGTCTCCAGTTGATTGTAAATTGTTGAAATTAATACAGTTTTAATGTGAAATAAAGATTTTTGTGAAGCTTTGCTTTGTTGGTGGTTTTTATGGAGCGTGTCTGGTATGAATTTTAACAGTAGCAGCAGCACAGGATAGAAATCATAACACACTGAAGTTTTTCCTGAATTTATAATTAATCAAAGACTTTATATGTTGCTTTAAAGATTAATGGTGCTTCATATTGTAGAAACTGCACGGCCCTGAGAGCAAGTTATGATATACCAGAATTATTCTTTAACGCTCACAGATGCTGACATGATGGTGAAAAGAGCCTGAAAACAAGAAATCAGAGTAGTTAATCATATCTTTTATTGCTATGTGCTCCCCATTACAACAAACAGTATCAGTAGTGTACACTTCAATCTACACAAATACATAGAAAAGCGAATAGAGCAGAGAGTGACTGACAGTCATGACAATCGTAATTCTTCAATGCATGGATAGCACAGGGGTATTGATACAGTACATGGAGAATCCTATGCAGTAATATCTGTCTGAGGCTCAGGGATTGTCAATGTAACATCTACAACTATCCTATTTATCATTACAAGCTCTCTATAACATTAGCAGCAATGTTTTATAGGCAGCAAGTAAAGGATGTGAAAAGAACTGGGGAGGAAAATGTAAAATGGTTAGACAACACTGACAACTACAAACAGCATAAAAAAACAACTTTACTTGTTTACTGGTACTACACTATTTATGTTTTATTGGTTAAAATAAAGCATTTGTCTGGTCAGTACATGTTCCTGCGATGTAACAGCTCGGTTAACGACTTCTACAAAACAGCTGTGAAAAGACAGCTCTCTGACAAAAGGTAAAACATCTCAAAATAGAGCATGTATATTTACATCTAATTGTTTGCAAAAAACAATGTCATTTCTAATCTATCAAGTTTTTTTAAAAAGTAGAAATCCAGTTAAAATTTGAGAATGTGGATGAAAAAAAAAAAATCAGTTTTCAATGGTTTATCAGTTGCAGCTTATTGATCAGCTGGCACCGCACATGCTGTAAAAACAAAGCAGAACCCTTTAACTTTCAATAAATATTCATGTACTCAATGCTATATACATGTACTATACATTGGCACACAGGAGTGAGTGTGAATAGTTGCGAGCTATTTCTTTGCTGAAAACACAAAAACTGTGTTTTTGCTATTGCAGTCAGATGCATGGTGGTTGTGAGGAAATCCTTTTTTTTTTCAATAAATAGCTTTCTCTCTCCTGAACCTTTCTCCACCATAAAAAAAGCCATTTTAAAAATACTTTGGAAAAAAAAAAAATAATAAAAAAAATAAAAACATGTTCCACATACAGTAAAACTCTTGAAAGTCCAGCTTTTTGTGCTTACAATGAGGCTTTGTTCCAGCAAACACAAACTGTATAACAGAACCTTATTCAGACTGAAGGGTGTAGTAAGATTAAAGCTCCATTAAGCACATTTTTGAAATTTTAATTGAACTAAATATCTCTGTGTAATGTGAAAATGTGCTGAACCCACTGAGAGTTGACATCAAACTCTGCAGCTCCACACGGCTTTGAAGATTTTGGAACTGACAGGTAGCAGTTGAACACATCAGATAATCTAGCAGCTAAAGAGCCATTTTTTTTTTTTTTTTGAGGAGTTGGTGGAGATCAACTCCTGAGCTAAAACAAGAGTGAAAAATTTGACTTACAATCATCACATTTAGCTGGATGCTCTCTGTCTGCTGGATAAGTAAATATCCAGGTAAGCCATTTGCACTTCATAGGTTAACGGGGATATCAGAGTGTGTTTTAGAGTCTGTCTGTTCCCTAGTGGTCAAAAATTGCTTAATGCAGCTTTAGATGTTTGAAATTCAACAGTACATGTCACTATAGAAAGTAATCTGAAAATACAACACTAAATAGCATTTTCATGAGGAGTGTTTGTGTTTTTCATGGTCACACAATGTAAAAAAACTTCACAACACATTTTCAATGCGTTGTGAATTTCTCAGCTGAACAAGAGCCCACTGTAAGAAACATATAGCATTGAGAACACTTGAAAAACGTGTCCCCTACGTAGTTCCCTTCTTTAACTTGACTATTTCAATATTTCCGAGCGAGAGCGTTCACGAGGAGGGCGGTACAAAGTGTACAAAGAGTCAAAAAGGTCGATGGCTAGCACCAAACAAACTTCTCGTTTAGAAAAAGGTAAAGGCTGGGATGAAAATGCTTCTTCAAGGAACAGTGTGACATGTTTGGAAATATGCTCATTCACTTTCTTTTTGAGTCATATTCTTATATTGGTATGCTAAATTTGAACTTTAAATATCATTGCTAGACTTTGGATTTTCGTATGAATAAACGAACAAGACTTTAGAGGGCTAGCTGTTTCACTCTGTTTCCAGTCTTTATGCTAAGCTAAACTAACGGTCTCCTGCCTGTAGCTTCATGTTAAGTGTACAGACATGAGATTGGTTTCAGTCTTCTACTCTAACTCTTGACAAGGAAGTTAATGAGGGTATTTCCCAAAATGTCAAACTATTCCTTTAAAAAAATAATAAAAAAAAGTCAGGGAAAACTGCCCCAGAGATTTGGAATAATGTGGAATAATGCACCATTCATCCATTCACACTGATGTCAATACAGTGCTACTGAAGGTAAACATTCAGAAGAATCTCTCTTACTCTAATTGATTAAAAAGGGTGTTTGAAAGTATCCTTAGCTTTTTAAAATAATACTGATATTTTCATGTACAGTATTTACAGGAACCTTTATAAATACCCATTTCCATAGAAACCGTAGAGTGCTACTCAACAGACATTGCTGGATATATATAAAAAAAAAAAAACTATACAACTAAAACCATTTTCCTAATGGTCTTCACTCGTACATCTCTGGTCACTTTCCAAAGTCCGGGGTTTGATTTAGTATATGCAGTGACCCTACAGTGACCCTTTATACAGTGCATCCGGAAAGTATTCACACCCCTTCACTTTCCCCACAATACCCCATAATGACAAAGCGAAAAAGGTTTTTTTTTAGAAATTCTTGCAAATTTATTAAAAATAAAAAACTGAAATATCGCATGTACATAAGTATTCACATCCTTTACTATCACACTCAAAAGTGAGCTTAGGTGCATCCTGTTTCCACTGATCATCCTTGAGATGTTTCTACAACTTGATTGGAGTCTACCTGTAGTAAATTCAATTGATTGGACATGATTTGGAAAGTCACACACATGTCTATATAAGGTCCCACTGTAGACAGTGCATGTCAGAGCAGAAACCAAGCCATGAAGTCAAAGGAATTGTCTATAGACCTCCGGGACAGGATTGTATCGAGGCACAGATCTGGGGAAGGGTACAAAAACATTTCTGCGGCATTGAAGGTCCCGAAGAGCACAGTGGTCTCCATCATTCGTAAATGAAAGAAGTTTGGAACCACCTGGACTCTTCCTAGAGCTGGCCACCCAGCCAAACTGAGCAATCGGGGGAGAAGGGCCTCGGTCAGGGAGGTGACTAAGAACCCGATGGTCACTCTGACAGAGTTCAAGCGTCCCTCTGTGGAGATGGGAGAAACTTCCAGAAGGACAACCGTCTCTGCAGCACTCCACCAATCAAGCCTTTATGGTAGGGAGTGGCCAGACGGAAGCCTCTACTCAGTAAAAGGGACATGACAGCCCGCTTGGAGTTTGCCAGAAAGCACCTAAAGGCCCATGAGAAACAAGATTCTCTGGTCTGATGAAACCAAGATTGAACTCTTTGGCCTGAATGCCAAGCGTCACATCTGGAGGAAACCAGGCACCGCTCATTACCTGGCTAATACCATCCCTACGGTGAAGCATGGTGGTGGCAGCATCATGCTGATGTTTTTCAGCGGCAGGAACTGGGAGATTAGTCAGGATCAAGGGAAAGATGAACGGAGCAAAGTACAGACAGATCCTTGATGAAAACCTGCTCCAGAGCGCTCAGGACCTCAGACTGGGGCGAAGGTTTACCTTCCAACAGGACAACAACCCTAAGCACATAGCCAAGACAACGAAGGAGTGGCTTCAGGACAAGTCTGTGAATGTCCTTGAGTGGCCCGGCCAGAACCCAGACTTGAACTTGATTGAACATCTCTGGAAAGACCTGAAAATAGCTGTGAAGCAACGCTCCCCATCTAACCTGACAGAGCTTGAGAGGATCTGCAGAGAAGAATGGGAGAAATACCCCAAATACAGGTGTGCCAAGCTTGTAGCTTCATATCCAAGAAGACTTGAGGCTGTAATCGCTGCCAAAGGTGCCTCAACAAAGTACTGAGTAAAGGATGTGAATACTTATGTACATGCAATATTTAAGTTTTTTTATTTTTAATAAATTTGCAAAAATTTCTAAAAAAACCTTTTTCGCTTTGTCATTATGGAGTATTGTGTGTAGATTGATGAGGAAAAAAGGAATTTAATCCATTTTGGAATAAGGCTGTAGCATAACGAAATGTGGGGAAAGTGAAGGGGTGTGAATACTTTCCGGATGCACTGTATATGTTTTTTTTGGCAAGAAAATGGCAGTTTGTAACATTCAAGTAAAAGGGGATTTTCAGCTGTGTCAGATGATCTGTTTTAGATCTTTAAAACTTTTTTGTCCATTATCTTTAACTTCAAAATCATAGCAAACTAAATCAACAACATGACGACTGTAGCTATTAACGCTCAAGATGTGTAGTGATTTTTTTTCTTTTACAAGTGCAACATGTACTTCTGCACTACTTCCTGTATCTACTTCTGTACGCGGTGAGTTCTTCTTGCGCGAGTCTGCAGTTGTTTTCAAATTGAATCAGCTGTAACTGACGGCACCTGTTGACATGTTCGCTCTCTCACCATCTGCTGAGCGTTTGCCGGAGGCCCCCGCTGCACCGCTACACACACGCACACACACACACACACACACACACACACACACACACACACACACACACACACACACACACACACACACCCCAGGTGCCTGATTCATTAAATGAAGAGAAAAGACCAATCAGAGAGCAAAATGCCGACACCTTCCTGCACCTGTCCCCTCAGTGGTGACATCAAAGTAAAAAGCTTCAAGACTTATTGGGTCAAAAAGTCAAGAGTCTGATTGGAATTAAGCAACAACTTCTTTGTAATATCCAGATGTTTAAAATTTGGAGACAGTGTGGTAAATACAAGCGTATTTTGAATATAAAACTGTCCTTTGGCTGTTTTGTATCCCTGAAATTATTCTCTATGAACTCTCAAAGCTGTGTTTCATTAAGCTTGAAATTAATAATCATTCTGTTTCACTTCAAATACTATGGGAGCTTATTGTAAAATGTCAGTGATATTTAAAGTCAGAGTCGGGGGCAAAAAGGGAAGGGAAATTCTTTACAACAAAGTGAACCAGCACTTTTCTCTCTCTCTCTCTCTCTCTCTCTCTTTCTCTCTCTCTGGTGTTTTTGGCATGAGAAGACTCAAGATGAAGCTGGATTATCTACTGTACATAAAGAGTCCTGAAGGGAAGGGCGTCACTTTCATCTCTCCACTTTAGAATACGGTGTAGGCCGCCGACTGTCTGTCGAGCTGCTCGACCTTTGACCCTCAGTGGGATCTGCCAGTGGAGATGGTGCCATGGCGGGCAGCTTCCTGCCAGTGAGACCCATGTGCCGTGGAACCCGTCTCGGTGCCGTGGTGATCTTGGACTGGGTTTTCTTGAGCGGAGCAGGGGTGGTGATGTGTCTCGCGGCATTGCCTGACGTGGCGGACGCCTTGCCGGAGCCTTGTTTAGCACCGCGAGTGGCGTTTGCCGCTACAGAAGCCGTTAATGTCTCCAGGAGCTGAGAGGCTGATCCGAAGCGGATGTGCTCCTCCGTCTCAGCCGCCTCGGTGAACAAGGATAGAGCTCCGCTGCGTTTGCTGCAGGACTCGCAGCACAGTTTGTTGTACCCTGGAATCGAGCAGTACCGTGCGAGGACCTCCATTTGGCAGAAGATGGATTTGTCCCCGTTACAGGGCTCATCTGAAAGTTGAAGAGCATACAGTGTGAGCTCAGTGCGTGTCACAAAGCTGAAAAGGGAATAGTGGTGAGATGTGGCCTTGGACAGGGATCGCAAAAGATGAGTGGAAGTAGATGGACTGCAGAGCACTGAGGCATTGATTTTAATCAGAGTGTTTATGCTATGAAAACAACTGTAGCCACAGCAAAGTGAGCAGTGAAGTCTGTTGGACAAAAGCTGTGACCGACTTTTAAAGTACAACATACTAAATCTAAATGGGTTTTGAGTTAGCCCCAGTCCGTGCCTTGCATATTATCTTTAGCTTTACATTCCAGTCCCAGTGGTAGCCTAAGCGTTTGTTTTCTCCAAAAGACAAATAAAACAAAACAAACAGAAAATCAATCTTATAAAGATTTAAAGCTGTTCTGCAGAAATTTCCAGAATCCTCAAAGACTCTTAACCATCTGGATGAAAAAATGTGTCCGCCGTGTAATAAAGATTTTTAACCAGTTTCATAAGTGGAGACTCTAATCTTAATCCCAACAAAGATGGTGTGTGGTGGCTACAATCTTTTCACTGACTCAAATGGAAGGCTAATACATGAGGCACAGACTGGGACTAGTTTTGAATATGTACCTTGATCACACTGGGAAAGTGTCCAACTTAAATCTGTTCGTATTCATACTGAAAAATGCTTTTTTTGTGTGTGGTTGATGGACACTGTTATCCATGCAAGACACAGAGGAGAAGCCATTTGAGGGAAATTTATCTGCAAACATTAAAACACGCAAACCATTCACTTCCATACATTTTGCTTTCTCTAGCATGGCATGATCCATTACAACATTGGTGCATATGGCACCTTTATCTATTGTACACTAACCTCCGACCCACTTTACTATGACAATTCATATACTGTACATACTGTATACTAAAAAATTGTAATTAATAATAGTGCTGCAGCAAAGAGTCATAGAAACTGGAAATTAGTTGCATTTGAACACTTCAACTTCCCCCATCCTGAAGTCTCTGGGTTTTTTGATAGATGACTGAAATAAGGTCTGTGGTTAACACAAGGAAATTTCCATGTTTTATTCTGCAACATAAAATACGTCAGTAAATACCACAGTCGTTTTTTCTTTAAGCTTTTATGTGTCTTAAAAAAAGGCGGTTGCTAACAAGTGGCTAAATGAGGCTACAGAGGTTGTCGGGGACAATTGTATTTACGCTTCAAAAATCAATAAAATAATAAAAGTGATTTTCATTTGTGAAATCATTATCTTGAAATGTGTAAGAACTTTTGTTGGTCACAAATGCTATTTTCTGCAGTAATCCAAAAATCCCATGTATAAATTCCATTGGCTTTTTAAACTACGTCATCCCTGCACCCTCCATTAGCAATTCAATAGTTTTTCAGCTTTCAACAAAACCTCCACCCTCTTTAAACTCCGAACGAACCTGAACCTGCCCTGAATGTAGAACATATTGTAACATCTTCCTGAGTTTCAGCCTTTTGTACATTCACTCCTCATTTCAGTCATTTCAAAGTCCTTCATCTCTCTGAATTCACTTTAATCATTACTCTGTGCTCATTCAGAGTGACATATTGATTGACTCTTTAAACCCTTGTACTGCAGCTGCATGTACTGTAAATCAATATTAGATCAGAACAGTATAAGCATTCATGTTCTCCCCTGCTTAACAGAAAATGTGTATTACTGGCATCTTCATCCTGGTTTATCCCTCTGTCTTAGCTGCAAATATCACCTTGGCATTTATGTTTTAATTAATGAGTTCATAAAAGCACTCGGTATACGTCGACCTTTAAGAGTGATGTACAGTGTGGCTGAGAACACTTAGACTTTTGGACCTGACTCTACTTTAACTGACATAGTTAATAAAAAAGATTAACACAGGAAAATGTCACATTTTATTTCCTGTCAGTATTCAATAATGTATCATCATTAGATGAGACTGACAGGAACACAACCACTACACGACAAACATGTCTCCTAGTCAGGTATGATTCGTCACTCTGCTGGACCAAAGCTTGAGTTCAACTTCTCATTTATAAGAGGAAGATTTTGTTATTTCTTCTCTCAGATAGTTTCATAGTCTTGCTTGCTTTCTCTAAGTAGGGTCCAGGGACCCACAGGGAGGAGGTTCCTATTGGTCCCCAGCAAAATGGGGAATCATTTATTTTCAGTATATTTCTGTCCATACGTAACACAATGACAGAAGGTATGAATATTTTGGTTTTGGGTTTAAACACTTTCTGTAATAAAACATTTAAAAGCAAAAATCTTATCAGATGGGGGTCGGTGGTCTACGCTGATGAATATTGTACAAACAGTGCAGTAGTTTTGAAAAAGTTTTTCATGTATTTTTCTTCCTTCCAGGTCACCATTGTTTTCTATTCATTTCTGTGGACAATCAAAACAATTGGCAGACTTGAAACCTGCTTGAGCCCTTATATAATCCATCAGTGAGAAAGTCTATATTATTTTTGTATTGTTGTGAGGCCGGTGAAGACTTTTCTCTGAGCCTGGAGATGAGCTGTATTTACTATCCAACAATAATGGAACTGTGAAACAAAGAATGCAGACTAGATATTCACTGTGATGAATTACACTTACAACTGCTAACTGGTAATAATGCCATATGGGAATTAATTGGAATCAATGACTGCCTGCAAGGTTGGACGATTTGTAGTGAAGGAGGTGAAACCAGCAAAAATGGCTCCTTAATGGCTTGTGTTTGAAACGCAATGACAATCATTATCTGGAGGACTTGTTACTGGCTTTTATTCTAAAGGAGGCAAAATGTGTTAAATTAGCTTAAAAAGAAACTGCAGCCGAACACTAAGATGAACTATGTGTTTGGCTAGAATAGGCATTCACTTTCCTTTGGTTCTTAATAAGTGACATGCTCACCATGGCAGGGTCCAGGTCTGCATGGTCTCACAGTCTCAGGTTTTTCTCCATTACACTGATCTCCGATCCGACAAGTGACCAAACGCCTCTCCATCCCCTCCCCGCAGGTCACAGAGCACTGTGGGAGAGAGCAAACAGTGAAATCACTCACACACAGCAAAACAAGACCATTTTTGGAGGGCAGAGCTGGAACGAGTGCAGGCAGGTCACACGGGAAACAGTAAATCTCAGTGTGGAGATACCTCTGAAAAGACACAGGAGAATCTGTGAGGAATAAAGTCACAATCAAAACAAAGTGTGCTGGATATCGGGAGGCTTGCATTGCTGTTGGTTACAGTGGCAATACTTTGTTTTCACTCGGCACAGCGTGTTTACAGTGTCTCGATTGGATTTCTGAGGTGAGCTGAAGAGTTTGTGGAAGAGGAGGCATCTCTTCTTTTTATTGTTTGTGCTGTAGAACAACTTTGATTAGAGGCTCCAATATTGGTTCCAATATATTTTTAGTCATTGTAAAACTCAAAACAGCTGAGGGACTATCAGGCCTTTGAACTGTGAATAGGTTTTTATGAATTCACTGAAATCTTTAAATTAGTTTTTGCATAGAAATATATATTTTTTCTTTCATATCTCCATCCAGCAGCTTCAAAATACACATAATGATAGTCATGTGGTGGCCAAGATTTGTGCCATGATTTAAGTGAGTCAGCCTCATTACCACTGAGACATGTCAATTTAACGTGACTTTTTGACTGACTGTGTGACTCCTCCCCAAAATTTAGACAAATTCTAGTCAGTGGTTTCTGAGATATCCTGTAACTATTAGACAAAAAAATGAATAAACTTAACACCCAGGGATGGAAACCGAGTCTCCATGATGGATGTAAAGGGGTCAGTTTGCCTCCAACTAAGTGACTGTTGCATCATTAAACAGCGTCTGAAATCCCCACGCCCGGCACCTCTCTGACATTCAGGACTGAGGAACTATATCCAATATTTTTCATAACTTTTCAAAATTAGCAATCTGACAATGATGCCCACTAACCAGTTACGCGGGGGTGAGAAAGTGAACGTCTCCCTTTTTTATTTTTCATACAACTTCTTCTGTTACTTCTTTGTGCACAAATTAGTGCAACAACCATTAAACCTTTGAGGAGGCAGTTGTTTAATCGCCTCTCTAAGCCAGCAGGCTTTTCAAGTGCGATCCTCTCACAGCAGGAATGAACACTTTTGCCTTCAGACGTGATGGGTAAACACTTTCTACAAACTAATTTGTTACAAGTACACCTTGGTTTAATATAGAAACAGAAAAAAGATTACATGAAACCTTGAATCAAGTGGGTATATGTGCTGTGTAAACCCTCAAACAACAATCAGTGGATGGATGAAGCCGAAGCAGCAAACAAACTATTAATCTTTTGTGGCTCCCTTCTCTGATGTGACCCTGGCGATCCCCTGCTGAGACAATCTGTCTAGTCCTGAATGAGACAACTACTGAGAGCTGTAGCCCAAATGTTCTCAATGAAAACTTTAAACAAACTGGTCGTAAAACAGTAATTAAAACTTTTATTTTACTATGTCTAATGAAAAATCTTAAATGGTAAAATGTTAAAAAAAACAAAAACTCCCAGTTTCAGTGACTATAATCCTAAAAATATAATTTTAGGAGTCATGTATTATTATGAATACATACAACTATTGCTATCATACTACTTCTATTGCTGAGTGCTCAAATATGCATATATACATGAATATAAGGAGCTGTATTCCAATAAGGAGGCAGACCATGTTATCAAACAATCTGAACCCATCTCATACAAATCAACTGCTGACATGCAGAATTGCATCTTATTAGCCTTTATCTCTGCTCCACCACTCAGCTGAACTCCTGATTAATTAGGGCTCCAGCAGCTTCCTATTGCTTCTGATTCTTCTTCTTCTTCTCTAAAAGTTTTTGTGCCGCAAAAACCTCGAGACCAGGAAACACAAACAAACAAATTGGCAGGCGGGTTGCAAATTCTACACAGGCACAAAAATTGATACTCACTGACCTCAAGGTGGCGCTGTAATAATCAAGGATGGCTTTTCGCAATGAAAAGTTCCTTTATGATTTTTATATCTGAATTCATCTGCATCTTTTCTCCATTGGTCTTTTCTTCTAAAAAAGTGTCAAATTTCACAACATTTTTAAAATTTTCTCAAAACATTATTGACATCTTCTTTGAAGCCGCTGGGCAATACATCACAAAGCTTGGTCAGGATCATCTTCACACTTATCTGATCTTAAACTGTTCAGGAAATGTTGATATGTCAATCTGTTTTGAGATTATACATTTTTAAACACGTCTTTATGTTCAATTTTAGATAAATGCTCATAAATCACGATTGGCTGAAGTGTTTGCAATCGAAGTGTTTGGATGCTGTGTCGAGCTTCACTATGCTGTCTTGGGATATTCTGCCACTAGGGGCGCCTCAATTGCAAAGAGTTTATATCTCATAATTGGCTGCATGCACTCTGTACAAATTCGGTTAGCACAAACTTGGATCAGTCCATGCATAAAATTTGGAAATGATTAATTAAAGTTCTTCACATTTCAAAACTTCCAAACTTCAAGAAAATTGAAATCATCCACACGTCTACAGTGGTGAAATTATTTCAGCACATCTGCTGAATTGTGACAAATGTTGTCTATATTTTTTCCAAATATGCAAAATCAATTAACATCTACATTTTCATATTTCTTCATTCTAAAGCTACCCAAATTGACAGACATTCTCCAGATGGTTGACATCAAATGTTTCAAACAGTGTCTGGACCAGTGAAAAGATGAGGTTTCAGTGATATTTATCATCTTGCTGTTTGTACAGTTCAAAAAAAAGTTTTTCTTTTTTGCCCACCGTTGGATTCAAAGTTGCCAAAATATTTGATGTTAAACGGTGTGAGTGTGTTTTAAGGTGAAACAAACAAAAATCCCTCAGTTCTGCCCATGTGATGTCATTTCCTCAGCTTGTGATAAGGTGAGTGCAGCTCATGTTTTTCCACTGGCGCAGTCAATAAGTCGCCTTCTCTGGAGATGCAAAGGTCAGGTGATCGAAACCCCAGATAACCAACGTCCTACTGTGGCAGAAATGCAGCAATTCATGCATATGGTATCCAAACACATGAGATCTGCTTGGACCCCAACAATTCAAGCGTGCAGCTGCTCTAGTTGGCTTTTGAAATGGAGGAACTAAAACATGTGTTTTCAGATGAGATGCAACACTGCTCTAAGTTATATATATATATATATATATATATATATATATATATATATATATATATCTCAGATGCCTCATGTTTTATTTTTGTACATGACCTCATCAAGTTCAGAAATCACAGCTGTCTTGTACTTTAAAGCTGCTGCTGTATCAGCCCCAATCTATGGGAAAATGCTGGTAGCAAGAAAGCTGACATCAGTCAATCGGAAGGATTAATAACATTAAAAATAAAATCCAAAGAAGAACTGAATTTAACCTCTAAAAATATGATCAGCTGTACAAACCTCTGACCAGGCTCCGGTCCTCCACTGAGCAGGACATGGGACTCTGTTACACGGCCTCCGGCTCTCTGGCTTCTCGCCGCTGCAGTATTTGCTGTGGACAGAGCGGTTGGTGCTGTCATGGAGCAACTGTACGCAGCGAACGGTCCGGATCTGAAAGCCCAGGCTGCTGCAGGTTTTGGTACAATACTCCCACTCCTCTGAGACCCACCTGCACAAATAAACACGAGGAAATTACTGAGGATATACAGGAGATACCAACACAACACACTCCATTACAAGTAGAAGTCAAATAGCTATTTCGAATATCAAATGTAAAAGTACTACATTAAGTGGCTTCAGAAAATATTCAGAACCCTCTACACTAAATGACCAATAATGACAAAGTGATTTTTTTTTTCCAAATTTGCCACAGACAGAACAGAACAGAAAAAAGGTAATTCGATGATTAACGGGGTAGGAACCAACAAAAAACTAAAATATTCTACACAAATCTGTATTTATTTATACTTTTCTTATCTAATCTAATATATATCTAATAATCATCTCTTATTATTGAATAATTTGACCTCTTTGAGTTTAAATGAAACAGTCATATACGTGTGGAGGTGGAATCCCTCTTTGGTGGAAATATTTAAGCCAAATGTTTGTTTAATCTCTGATAATGTCTTGTATTATATAAACTCATCATATTATTTTTTAGACACGTGTATACACTCATTTACTTTTGTTCTATTCAGTTTGATGGTTGCTGAAAACATTTCAACAAACATGTGAAAAAAGTTCTGTATAAAATTAGAGATCAAAGCCCTGCCAGTATCTGTGGACCTGCAGTCACGGTCGTGGAGGCTGTGAATAACATGGGAATGTTATTATTCTGAATAAAAGCAGACACAATTGAAAGAGATGAATCCCTGCATGTCATTTCTTTCTTTTGCAGAACTGAGACTGGAATTCAAAAGCAGGTGTGAATGGCCCTGAGAACACAACTCACTGATTTGGATAGAAAATTAGTTTTCACTTACGTGGCCTTGTCATCAGAAGGTTGTATTACCAACTACACTCCCTCCCACTTCAATTAATTGGCCTGAGGGGATTCAATGTGTGTGTGGGCGTGTGTATGTTTGCATGTGTGAGACAGTATTAATATTTAACAGAGGATAATGAAATGGAGTGCAGGTAATGAAGAATTCATTGAATATATTATTTGAGGCTAAATAACCCTCAAGATTCTTTCAACATGCAGCTAGATTTATTAAAAAAACTTAGTTTACTTAAATTACATAATGTCTCATCTTATCATTGGTGATATCTGGTCATACAGAATAATTTGTTAGTCTCAGCCACTGAAACTTGTGGACAATTTCACACAACTTCTACTTTTTGAAAGAAAATAGTTCCTGTTGAAAACTGTTGCCAGCAAGTATCTCAGGGAAACTGGTCTGGACACACAGCTGAAAGTTTATTTGGTACACCTAGCGCAAACTAATCCACACAGTCTACTGTAACGTTTACCGTCATGAAGGTTATAATGTTCAGTCTTCAGTGTCTTCATTACAAGTGTCACTCGTCTACTTGTAAAAGTGTGTGTAGCTGAAAAATATTCCTTTATTTTCTCCTCCAAATACGTTAGGCTAACATAATTTATGTATTCATAAAACATGTGATAGTCTGTTTGTGTTTCTTGTCCTGTCATTTGTTTTTGATGTTTTGATGATGTTATTAATACCAATTAATAATAATTATTATTACCTGGATTTCTGTGATTCACACACACACACCGACATTAAAACATTCAGAAGCTGCAGTTTCTCAGAAGTATATGAAGAAAACAAATGTAACAGAACATCTTGATAAGACTAACTCGCCCATCTTCAGACTTGTGACAATTAAAAGGAAAAACCTGAAAAATTAGTGGAGAAACAGGATGACAATACTCCCATCCACAGGGCGCATCGTCACCACATCTCAATCGTAATGATCACCCTGATGGCAGATTTTGGATCGACGTGTTACATCGAAAGCGCTCTGAACCACCACTATCATCAAAACACCAAATGAGGGAACATCTTTTGGAGGAATGGTGTTGATCCTCCAGCAGAGTTCAGAGACTCGGAGAATCAATGCCCAGGAGCATTCAATCTGTTCTGGTGGCCCAGAACCTTACTAAGAAACTTAGATGGGTTTTTCCTTTGATTTGTCACCTGCCTGAACATGAAGTTTTCAGTGCTGCTGGATTTCAGTCTGAAAACTGTCAAAGGCACTTCATCAGCCATCATGATGTGAGGAAATCTTTGAATTATTGTTATTGTATTGTTGCTATAGTTATTGCAGAAGCTCATACAAAGCTGTACTTGTTTTTGATTCATTTGAAATATTGTAACAACCTTTTAATGTATTTCACAGTAATTAAAATCCCTTTATCCACACAGCTGCAATATTCAGTTCCTCATCAATGCCTATTGAGATTTTCTGAACAGGATGTAGATGTTTGTGAGAGTTTCTTTCACAATTTGTGACAATCTGTCCCTAACGAAGCTCTGAAAATATTCACAACTTTTTCATTTTATTTCTCTACATTCTTGATCAGTACTGTATTCTCTCTTATCTCTTCACAGCGGCACTGTCCCAGATTTCCCCCTTGACATTTCTTATCTCCTCTGCCCGAGTGTTCTTATGTTCGGCTGAAATCTCTGTCCTCTTCCTGAGCTAATGGAAGGAGAGAGGAGTAAAGTTATGGAACAAGGCAGGGAGTCTAACTATGAAAAGAAAAAAAAATCTGGCCAACTTTTGAGGGAATTAATTTGTCTTTTCAAAGGTCTGTCTCCTCACACTGACCAACTCAGACACCAAACTACAGAGAGTCAAAGAAACAGCAGAAAAAAACCCTAGAAAGCAGACAGAGAGCACATACCTCCACCCAGGTAATCCTCCGTATCTTTCATTTAATTTCAATAACAGAGAATGTTTAGGGATCACCAAAGTTCCTACATAAGATCCAGAGGTGTACATGAGTGTCTGTAACAAATTTCCTGGAAATCCATCCCATAGTTGTTGAGACATTTCACTCAAAACCAAAAATGATGGCACCACAGGAAAAGCATACCAAAAGCAAATCATAGGGCGTTTCTCAGAATAGAGTACGCCACGTTCAAACTCGGCACGTTCAACTCTGGAGTCTAAACTCCCCCGGAAATACGTTTGGCTAACATAATTTATGTATTCATAAAACATGTGATAGTCTGTTTGTGTTTCTTGTCCTGTCATTTGTTTTTGATGTTTTGATGATGTTATTAGTACCAATTAATAATAATTATTATTACCTGGATTTCTGCGATTCACACACACACACCGACATTAAAACATTCAGAAGCTGCAGTCTCTCAGAGGTAGATGAAGAAAACAAATGTTACAGAAAATCTTGACAGACTAACTTGCCCATCTTCAGACGTGTGACAATTAAAAGCAAAAACCTGAAAAACTCTGGAGTCTAAACTCCCCCGGATATGGAGGACTACTTGTAATTGGAACAGGAGCGTGCTCTCTCTGGTGATGACACCTCAACACAGATGTGCCTGATTCACTGTGAAATTATCTCAACTACACAAACAGGTTTTTTTTATTTTATAAAAATAAAATCCAATCTGTATATAAAAAAATAGACAAATCTTAATATAGACCACTCTGTTAACTGTTTATTTTTATCTAAATGTGGAGATATTTGTACATATAAGAACCCATGAGTCTTCAGAGTCAGTGCTGCTGGTAAAGTGTCCAATAAAAAGTATTTATTACGCTTTCATCTGTTTCAACTCTGAGAACAACCCTCAGGAC
The DNA here is from genome assembly GCF_021018895.1 of Seriola aureovittata. NCBI lineage: Eukaryota > Metazoa > Chordata > Actinopteri > Carangiformes > Carangidae > Seriola > Seriola aureovittata. Next base: position 18,738,148 of record NC_079368.1, read on the forward strand.
TTATCTTGCAAAAAGGAATTACGACTTATACTAAAACACCACAGAAAACACAGCCCACGGTAAATTACCAAAGGGCTTGCCGAGATAAGACTGTTGACCTGGGATGATGGGGGACATTCACCTTGGGAGCCGGACTGTGAGCTGCTGAAATGACCGGCTGGTCTCACCTGCCTCATATCTCCAAAACCAGTGGCGCAAATTTCCAGATAGACTAGAATGGTTGAACTTTTCCTTCTCACCTGAACAAATATCAATACATATGATATAAAAGTGACATAGTAGCAATCCTACAGCAAAAAGTAAAACAGCTTTGAATTGAGTCCTCAATAAACACTTCCAATCATTTGATCTGTCCTCGCCTAGATGAAGACTTTGAACTGGAACAGTACTTGAGCTGTGACAGATGACGTTTCACAAGTTCACAAGAACACCAGTACAGACGATCATGAATGTCCATCAGGTAGATGTCGAGGTATTTAACTGAATGAGTGATGAGTCTGAATCGTTGGCGGTGCTGGAAGAAAAGTCAGGGGATCGGCAAAGTCTGTTGGATTCAGCCACTAGGGGCAGCGCATGTCTGTACAACATTTCATGGAAAATCCATCCATTAGTTCCCGAAATATAACTCGGAGTCACAGTGTTAGCATTGCTCAACGGCTAAAGAGTCTCACGAACACTATTTTTCCTAAACTATCTTGTCAAAACACCCACTCCTGATATATTTATTTTACTTTTTCAAAGGGACTTCTGTGAGCTTGAAATATCCATGAAATGAATAAGCCCTTAAGAGTATAATACAAACTGTTTCCTAAACAACCAGAGAGTGAATGTTTCATCTAGCATCAGATCTCTCTAGTTTCTTTGGTTTAAAGCCAAACACAACAGCTGGCAGGTAAACATTAGCTTACTGCGAGGTCTTCAGTGGGTTACGTTGCATCATCTCTGAGTATTGAAGTTGGCCAGTAATCTAAAAAGCCGCCTCGTGCAGCTTTGAGATTTGGACGGATGATTTTTGGCTGCGGTTTTTTGAGGACACCCGCTGTTAAAACGTCCCTCTCATCTTGGTGTTTTACAGCCTCCGACACTAATCGGCTTATATGCATCCTTCACCTCTCTCAAACCATTTCTTTCACCTGCATGCCTTTTCTGTCATGACCCTGCATTCAGACTCCATCCCCCCAGCCAACACATTAATCTCCTCAGAACTTCTTTTTGCAAGCTAAATGCAGCTGATGTGTCTTTTCACTCACCGTATACTGTCTCTAACCCCCGCTGTCATCGATTTTAACCATTTAAAATCATCCCTCGTGAAACAACTCGTTGAACACTGAAAGGATGTATTGATAAATGTGATGACCTGTCCAGGAGCTCGGCACAGGAGATTTAAGGCTTTGCAATATAACATCGTCCCTGTGTGAGCCCTGTAGAGGTTTATCAACTTTGGCTCTGTCTCTGAAGATTTGAGCCAATCTTGGAACAAACTGAAACAGTAAAACAAACATTGAGAGATAAGTACAATTTCAGATTAACACCGCTGCTCAAATGCAGTGCAGTGGAAGGGAATAGCTGCTGTAATCTGCGGTAAAGATGTGAAGCTTTTACCAGCTGGTAATTCAAGGTAAAGGTAAAAACATTGGTTACAGTTATAGCTTCTGTTTTCTAAGATTATTGTCATTATTATTATTATCATTATTATTATTATCATTACAAATTCAAGCAACAAACAACAAATATTCCGTCTCCCCAGAATCAATTCTCATCAGGGTATTTATATTATTATTATTTATCCCAACTAATGAAGCACCTTGATGGTTAGCAGCTCTTCAGGGGAACACAATCAACATTCCTATTTCAGCAGCAGACAACATATGTGCATCATCTTCTGAGTTTGTTGTTTTGACGATAAAATGTTGAAAGGCCAGTCCAACAATTCTTATGTTTGATGATTAGTTTACTTGTGAAAATGCTGTTGAATTGCATTACAGTAATGGCAGGATCCAGAGTTGATTCAGATTCTTCTCTGGCGCCTGTGCAACAATCAGTCACTTTGGTTTTGATTTCCTCTGGAAGAGCACAGCTGTTAGCGGCGACGTTGTTAGCTCCAACTTCAAACAAGTGTCAGAAAAAACAATCCTCGCTGTCAACCGCTTCCCTATTCAATGAGATGAGTCATTTTCTTAAGCTTCCGAGACTTGAAAATGACGACTGGAACAACATCACTTGGGCAATGAAATACTTTACTGTATGTCATTATAGTGGCAACGGGAGAAAATAACAGTCCTGTCAGGGTTGAGTATGTAAATTGCCTGTGTAACACTAAAGAGCCCGCTGTTATATCTATACATGGGTAAAAGTCAAGATATCCCGACCTCTGCTGCTTTAATTCTAATCATCTGAACTTCTGCACATCTGAATCACGAAGGTGAAATCAGATGGTGATCAATCATGCTGATTGGCTGATGGTAGCCAATTGACTTGTGTGAGATTGTGTTGGAAAAATGAATCTGACTTGCAGCCACTGAATTGTGGCACCTTATAGTTAACAGTCTGGTGCAGAGCTGTGAGAGTAATAGAAAAATACCTGGTTGGTTTAACATCTTAAAACCAAGCTGTGGAAATAAAATCACGTGTTTCTTTTATGATACTGACTGTGTTATTAGAAATGAACGTGCTCTTGTTGTTCACTGAAGAAGCCCACTGTTCTCTGTTCACTATTCAAGAGCTGCACGTGGTTTTGGTCTTTATGTATCTTAGGACATAAATGCACACAGCATACTTCATGCCTACATGTTTGCTATTGGTTATTGTCATGAGCTGATATGTAATCAGCCAATCTGTTTCCATTTCTTGGTTCTATAAAGAGGTTAGCCTGACTCTGTATTGTTGGGGCAAGGAATGATTTGTGGGAGGCCTGTTCTCTTGTTGATAAGTAATTATTTTTTCATTAGTCTTCAGGTCACTGAAGGTCACTCAATCAGTATCTGTGCTTTTATTTCTGTGTGTGTATCCAGTGTTTTAACAGAAAAACCACAACAGCAAAGTTTTCTTACAGTTACACAATGTGATGTTGAAGATTGTGAAAATGTGTAGGAGGAAAATATGAATATGAATTTTCCAAGATGAGATATTTATCCCACTGTTTATACTGTGGTGCCTGTCCCTTTTATATCTCTAGGTTTACACCATTGTGGGCAGGACTCCCTCATGGTCATTCGATTTTTATGTGACTTTGCATCAGTATGATGTACTACTTTAATTTGTCAGATATTTAATTAGCTGGTTATTGTGTTCCCTCACAGCTTCTCAACTCATGTTCCAGAAAATTGATTGTATCATGACACATGTCGATATTGAGGGTTTTATCCATTCTGCTGCAGTCTATTTAGATCTGTGAAGAGCAAATAAATCCAGGACAAGAAACGAGCAGCTAATTTAAATGTAACTAACACTGAGAGAGGCCACTTTGATCCTATTCAACACTTGTGAAGTTGCGCACTTGTGTACTCACTGAGGCTGTGTGCAGTCCTGAAGGTTACACATTCTGCGGATGGGTTTCGGCTTCTTGCTGGTGTCGCAGTATCCACGATGAACCATCTTGGTGTCTCCTTTCTTTCGACAGCCGTACTTGGTGTACTGAAACCCTGTGAAAGTGGTGAAGGTTTTTCATCATGCAATATTTTACAATGCATAAAAGGGACAGAAATACTTTACACTTTGATGTTTGACCACCAAATTCTAATAAGTTCATCCTTGAGTCCGAGTGACTGTTTTGTGCCAAATTTAAAGAAATTCCCTCAAGGTCTTACGGCCAGTGGAGCTTTGCTGCAACACAATGGAAATCATCCAGCAAGAAGCTGAACAGGCCAATTAAATACTAATTTACCTGTCAATTTTCACAATAAACGATAAGTACTCACAGTAAAATAAATGACTATGCATTTCCTGTTTATTCTTCAATGTCCTGATCCAAACTGACCTTTTTCTAGACAGTATTAGTTCATCTTACAGGTACCTGAAATATCGCGCTCCCACTAATGCAGCTTATTGCAATTTTTATTATGTATTATTATTATTATTATTTTTATGCTTATTCTGCTTTTTACACTGGTCTGATCTTGGTGAAAATGCCCATGAAAAAGCACTGTGGTAAGGATATGTTTTAGCATCGCTCTATAACTTCATAGAGGGATATCAGATGAATATAGCTAAGCACAAGTAGCTGGTTAATTATACAGCAAGTCGAAGTACACCTATCTATCAGGACCCCACTACACCACTGGGGCTTATTATGTTAGCATCTTATTATATGTTTATTGAGAATAATTAGTTATATTAGTTATTAAACAGCTCTAAAATTCAAAGGAATCAGCGTCGGCTTGAGTGGGTGGTTTAACTACAAGTGGATAAAAACAAATTATCAAAATACTGCATAAAAACAAAGATCTTTGACTGTGAAACTGAAGCCTGTCTACAAACAAAAGGGGGCAGTGAGCATAAAATTCAGACGATTATATTTGAAGAAGTAGAAAGGAATTATTCCTCTGCAATTCTCTTCTACTCTGATGGTAATTTATTTATTACCTCCGGCACAAGGTTTGGAACACGGTGACCAGCTCTTCAGAGCCCACTCATACGTGTCCTCCTGGATGACGTTGTTGTTGTTGACAGGCACTGAGTCCTCATGGATGATGTACTTGTACATTAACGTAGACCGTGTTTCATTGTCCTTGGGTATAATCTGCAAGAAAAAAGCAAAAAAGATAACAGCGTCATCCTCTGTGCAACATATTTGCATTAAAGTGCTCAAAGTGTAAATTTGTGCAAATAAATACATTATGTTTGAATTCAAGAGACAGCAGAAAAAAATACTCAGGCTCAGTGGCAGCTCTATTACATGGCATCAATACAGACACAATGCAATGACTGGCTGGAGACAGAACAGGTGATTACTGGACAAAAGGAGAATTCATGCACAGGATGAGACCGAACCCACAAAAGAAAACGTCAGAAACGTATCCTTCCTGATCTCGACTGCTGTTTCAGAACTTTTCTCTGGAATACTTCTCAGGTATATTTTACAGCCGAGTGGATAAGGGAAGTCTATTGTAAATGAAAGCTGCTGGCAGGATGAAATATCCTGCAGGAGTGCAGCAACGGAGAAGTACAAAACAAGAGTTGGTGTGGGTATTAGGTTTTGCAGGATTAAAACAGACACAGATTAGACAGATACAGACTGCTTTGATTACATAACGGCCGCCGCTGGCTGACAAAACCTGAATATTCCATGTTATTGGAATATTCAACAAGTCTGTAAATTTGTATATTAATTTAAGAAATTATCTCATGGTGTATGTGATTATTTATTGCACATAATCATATAATCAATAGTGTAATCTGTGAGTTATGACGATGCAGTGAGGAGAAAGCCAGCACTGAAGATACCCTGGGCTGACTTCAAGTCCAGCTGATACCACACTCAGTCCCTTTTTGCAATGATAATGTCTTAAATGTATTGTTCATAGATTTTTTATTTAAAGGAATAAATAAAACAATCAGAAATATCTGAAATGCTCCTTTATGACTCAGTTGCTGGAGGGGGCGTGTCAGTGTCCGTTTGATTGACAGGAGCCAGCAGAACGTAAACAACAATTATAATAAGCTTGAGCTATAGTTCAGTGGTTCTCAAAGTGGGGTCCGAGGACCCCCAAGGGTCCTTGAGGAGGTTCCTGGAGGTCCCAACAAAAAGGGAAACATCTTATTTTTACTATAATCCATAAGTAACACAATGACAGAGTGTATGACTATTTTGGTCCTGGGGTTCAAACCCTTTCAGATGGGGGTCCCTGGGACAACATCTTATCAGGTGGGGGTCTGTGGTCTAATTTGTGTCAGTTGAGGGGTCATTTTGGGGGTGCCGTTGTTCACAAGCCATGGTCACACCACAGCTGTTTATGGGTTCGACTCAATGTTGCCAACTTAATGATTATTTCACTAGATTTGGCAACTTCTAAGACCTTAACGAACTTTAGCAACTTTTTTTTTTTTTTCTAAAGCGCCTTGTGACAAATCTAGTTACTGATTAGGACCTTAACTCTTCTTCCTTGAAGAGAGTGATTGTATGTTTCTGAGTGAATGCGCTCTCATGTGGCTGAGGCTTTCTGCACTGATGATGCTCAGTAATTGGACGAGAGCCACCACACGTTCAGTTGACCGATCATCCAGCCAAGCAGAAACGTCAATAAGCTGTGCATGTGCAAACCTAATGACCAATCACTGATACCCCATTAGATGTGTTTCCATCCACTTGCTTTGATGCACATTTTCAATCTGGTTATGAAAAAAGTGGAAACACTGAAAATCTGAAAAAGTATTACAAAAGAAGTTCTTATGCTCGGCTGAGGTGGAAAAGCAAAATACAAGACAGTGGAGATTTGTATGACTTATATGTGAATGTAACTTTCCTCAAATCAATACATGAAACAAACATAAATACTATATTTCTACCAAGTATCTACATGGTTTTTCATTGTTTGAGGTTCAGTGGTTTTATATTAGTGGATGGAAACTAATGGTGAATGGTTCATTTGCATTTTTTATATTGATTGACTTGAGGTTTGAAGATGAATTTCATGTGACGTTTTCTTACGAAATTCCCCCAAAGACACACAAGATTTAACATAATTTAATGGCTGATCACTATTAATCAATCAGGGAAATGACAGATGAAATTAAATAATGGAATATTAAATTTCATGGTGAAGGATTTTTGATCATTTATAAATAACAAGCCTAACGTACAGAATTATGAATGCATGCCACATAAACATTTGATCTAATTATTGGAAAACAATCTTTCCACACTGATCTGCTTCGTACCACAACATTTTGTCTTTATCCACCACTTGCTGCAAACTTTGAGTCTGAATAATTATCTGAATGATTTATTGAAGTTGCACGAAACTCATATTTTACAGCATTTGTTTTATGAAACAAGATTGCACCTTGTTGTTTTTGAAATTACAGGAATTGATTTTCGGAAAAGTGGTGTTCATGGGGAAGCTGTAAATTAACTTCTGTCAGAGCTGCTGTTCTCTTCAGCATGTTTCAAACAAAATGTCTGTCTGTGTAATTATTTGTCAGAAGATCAACTCACAATTTACTGATGTGAGCTGGTGTCCCTGCAGAAAAAAAACGGCTAGTGAAAAACAATAGAAAGTTGAAATTGTGTGTTTGTGTGTCTCTGAGTGAAAGATTGCTTCCTCAACAAATCCTTAATGAAATAATCTTATTAAAGCTTTTTTTTAGTCATCATTTAATTAGTTCTTTAGTTGGGTAATTTGACTATTTGAACCTAATCTCATTTTACTTCCCGCTGCTGCTTGTGCTGTCGTTAGTAAATTTGTCTCTCTCTGGACCTGGGGGAACTTTTTAAAGTGGGTGGTTTGGATTTTGCAGGAAGATTCAGGGGAACTGATTCATAAAACTTGTTCAATGGCCCTGTTTCTGAAAATCAGGGTCTTGAAAGCATTATCTATATTTCACTCACTAATTAAATTTCTCTTATTCCTGGTACGATGACTGATGTGTAACATTCATTTATCTGTTGAGGCGTTTTTTGCCATTCAGACACACGTGTCTGTTATCTGTAGTTTATGTAATGTTGTGGCTTTATTAAAGCACGAATGGCCTGTTACAGAAAGATCCAAAGCTGAAAAACAATCACTCAAAACATAATGACATGAATGATGAGAAAGGTTTCTGACCAATCATCAGCTGTGTCCCAGTTCTGGCGACCAACTGCGTCACAGTTCACTGCTCCTTCAAGTGCATGCTTCTTTTCCTGGGCAACGAAGGCTCCAACAGGTGGATCTCTCGCAGACCAACCTATCCCAAGATTCATTGGGATAATGTGGCAGCAAACACCACTGACAGAGAGCCCAAGGATTACACTTTTAAATCTAAGTATGCGTGTTTCAGCTCGGTACAATTGTAGTGAAGTTTGGCTTCGTGTTGTCAAGGTTGCTAGGCGACAGGAGCTGCACTTTGCAATGCAATGGTAAGGGTGGCAGCTGGTGACAGCCTTCGCAGATACAAAGGGCCACAAGGATGAATTGGGACACGGCCTTTTATTTCATGATTCTTCCTATTTTATAATGTCCAACAGTGCTCAAGCATAAAGTGAAAAAATATATGAAATAATTCCAGTTTGCTCACTTGGTATATGTGAAGCACTTTGCTGGATATTCATTACATTTTGATTTGTATATTAGTAACATGAGTACATGAGACAACTTGTCTGATGAGGTTTTTAAAAATCAATTCACAGTGTTTCCTGCTTTATTGAATTTTATTTGTTCATAAGTGGTGAATATTAAGAGATAAATGTTTGACAGTGATCTTAAAAATCTCTCTGTGTGAAAGGAGATTATGTAAAACCAGAATTTCTTCACTGACTCGCACAGCAGCAATCTCATCAGTGTCAGAACTACTTCTACCTCTAATATGATTGTTTTTGGTTTGTGTAATCCCTTATCATGTCTAACAATACAGGGTTTTCATTATGTCTGAGCCTTGGATTACGTCTGATGACCCCTCTCCTGTCACTGAGTCATGATGCTCTTAATTTTCTTTTTCCGCCTGTAGACACTGACATGGGTCAGGCAGTGATGTAAGGAAACTGTAGGAGCTCTGGTTGTTTCTAGTTTCTCACCACAAGAAAACTTTGTGTGAGGTTAATTGATAAATAAATGAAGTATAAACTTTTTACACAGCACCATCTATGTCATTCGGGAGCCTAGTGTTACAGATGTCTCCAGCATAAGATTTCCTCCAACTGAATCATTTTAAGTAAAATATCCTTTATATGTGTTTAATATGTTAAATATCCTTTCTCTTCCCATTCCTAGTACTGGCACCTTTATTTATCTTATGTCTAGTCTGCGCAGCCCATCGACACATGAGGCTTGAAGCCTGCAGACTCGGTGTAGTTTTCATTATATATATCTTTATTGGTTTAGTGTTTATTAAACTTTCTATTTGCGATTTCATTGTTTAATTGAAGAGTTTAATTAATTAAAATCTAAGAGATGGTGACAGAACGTTAATGAGAAGCATGGGAGTTGGGAGGATTGAGCTGACCTGCTTCTTTATAACAGTGCTCATTGTTACATGCCTTTTAGATTAATTCAACTCTAAGCTTTGATAGAGAAGGAGCTTTTATTACCAGAACCACCACGGGGTCATGCAGAGGTCCGTCAGTGTGCAGAGTCTCCACGTCTTCCTCGATGATGTAGTGCCACTCCACGCCCAAGTCGATGAAGCTCCTGGACTTAACCTCCTCACCTTTCCCGTTGAGAATGTAATGCCCTGTTGCCTGGTTCTTGATAGCTGGAATCAGTCATTTGTTATCAGCCACTGACAAAAGTTGCAATGTCTTTACTTTCATCACTTACTACAGTTCTGAATTATTCATTAAGGAAAAAAAAAAAAGCTCAAGTGAAAGGGTGATTGATAGAAATCTGTCTAACCACTACAAAGCCTGAATATTACGGTTCATACTGATTCATCCTCTCATTTATTCAAAAGAAGCCAATCAAGTGAACTTGTCAGGGCTGAAATGAAAATGGCTCATTTAATTACATCTGACACAATTCCTGTAAAAGCATCCGATGGGTCAAAACGAGTCACAATTAAAAGATTCTCAAACGAGCCTCATGTCTCAGCTACAGATGATTTCCTCTGGTGCTCAAGTCCTTCACTTACACCTGCATTATGCTGCGAAAGTAGCAGGAATCATTTGTTTTATAATTCATTAACTCTCTTACTACTATGGTCACTTTGATCACTTTGGTCATATGCCTGTTGGGATTTTTGTCTCCTAGTGATAAGACTCCTGTATTGTAGACAATATATCGTAATCTTCAAACAGTCAGTGTTTTGTGTTTATTTCATGGGCAAGTGTTTTACAGTCAGTTTCCACCACACAGAGTGGAACCAGCTCTGTCTTCTGGGAGTAAAAAGGCAATTCTGTCAGCAGAGCCATAATCAGTTTTTATTTGGCTGGACTGCATTTCAAATTGGGTTGGGGCTAGTTTAACCGACTTCTCAAACCATTTCACATACAGCCTATAACCTTTGCTGGTTTCAGTATAGGACAAGTGGCAGTATTGTCCCGTGAGCACAAGGTCAGGTTTTCCCTCCACAGGCACATCTCTCTATGCTGAACGCACAGCAGCTGACAGATTTGAATGAGCTGATGATCATTTTACAAGTAAATACAGCTGAAATCAAAGCTCAGTCTTTGTCTTTAACTTCTGTGTTCGGTGATTTTATCAGACGACATTGTGATTATAAAAAAGAAAAAAAAATATTGAATTGATTTAGAATTAATTTGACTTTCTTTCTTATTTCTGAAGAATAATTTGTGTATATACAGACATATAGATTTGTATTTTGTGTATTCTGTGTCTGGAGTCCTGAGGTTCATGTTTCCAAGTATTTGAGACGGTGAACTAAGTGCTAATTAGCTATATAATAATCTTTTAATAGTTCAAGATGTTGTCACTGGTTTGCAGATTAACTGTCAACTAAGGAACAGTTTAAAGGGTTAGCGTGGACCACCAGAGGAAAGGATCTGACCAGGTGAGGTCATGTAATGTTTCAAAAAGCCTGACGTATTACTGAACACTCTGGGCTCCAACTTCAGCTTTTCGATTCAAACCCACGTCTAAAACTCAGATTATTTACTGCTGCTGGTACAAGTGAAATATAGATGCACTGACAGAAATGCAGAACTAACAGCAGGAGACTAAGTGAACACTGAAGTCAAGAGAGAGTCAGAAAATGTGTTTGACTGTGATCCATCGGCACGTGTCATTTCATAGACAATGACAGTGACAGGAGGGATGGATGCTGTTTGTAAATCTACAGCAGGGGGGAAATTCTGATGCTAAAAATGATAAGCATAAGATGTTCAAAAGGTCTGGAAGGAACACACTTAATCAAAAGGCAGATGTATAGTGGAGATGAAACTTCTGTCTCCTCTGTGTCACCTCTTCTGCAATGGAGAGTTTCTTTGTTTTCTGTCAGAACTGCGGGGTGCAAGCAATTCAGGTCAAGGTCTCAAATTTGTGACTTAAGTTTGACTTGAGTCAAATCATGTGACTCCAGGCTCCATCACAGGCCGCGTGAGGGCATGGTTATACTCTTTAGAGATGCTGGATAACCACTGATGTCTTGCGAATGGAGACATAACAAGAGAAACTGTCCTTCCAGGTCGTTATTTTAACCCAAGGAACTATCTGTACATAAAGTTGTTTTGGTGCTCAAACCAATCCATAACCATAACCATGGTGTTGTCACATGATAAGGCAGATTTGTTTTTTAACAGTGATTTGTAACAGCGATTTTGTAAGGCACAGACAAAATGACACCGTCCTGCTGACAGGGCCGTCACATCAGAAACAATTTTGTCATTATAATATTATTTTTGGAGGTGATATATAATTGGAAATTACATTTCTGCTGTAAAATATATCATATTTTTTATGATTATGCACAGATGTTTTTCTCAGTTTGAAGGTTTTCTTTAATAGTTAAAAAAAGGCAGTTCAAGGGGAAGGTTATTACTATTACCATCGTTTGCTTGCATGAAATTGAAAGCCTATTCGTACCACAGTGTATCACCATCCACATATTTACACAGATATTTAACAAATGCAATGAATATCTCCCTTGAATAATTTAATTGGCCTTTATGCACATTCTTTCACAGGAATGTATACAGGTCAATGTTATAAACCTACATGCATAAAAGGACCAAATCATTCCTGGTTTAGTCCCATCTGCGCATCAGTACATGTAAAATAACTAGATTAAACATGATATTAATATCAACATATTAAGGAATGAATTTAAATAGCCTGAGTTTTTTTTTTTTTTTTTTAATCATCCTTCTCATCATATACGTATGAAGTAAAAATCAGTGTCTCCAGAGTACATGCCAATCCACCCTAGAATTACTTGCTTGAATGTCTGTGATTGAGTCTCTGTGATTGATTGGAGATTGAGTTGGAAAACCTCCGCCTGCCGGTCACAGCTCAGCAAGAAACCCACAGGGTCGAGAGGGGGGAGGTGGCAGCGACAAATTATTTGACTGCATCATTTTCAATCTAATCAGCGGGGGGTCAAACACCCCGTAATAAGGCTTTTAAATGCATTTCACTGACTTAAACTTGATTTATGCCTACATGAAAAATGGAAGGTGATTGCCGGTAGACTTCGGCAGTGGAGCACATGTCTGGTCAGAGTGGAGTAGCACAGTGGCTGCTCCACCAGCTTTTATATCAGATAATGATGCAGAAGCAGAAAGTAAAAGGACAATCTACATGGCTCGGGGGAGACGTACCGCCTTATTATCACTCCCATGCGTGTAAAATAGAAAGGGATGGTTTCTATTTTAACTGATGTGTTCAGTTTCCCTTATCAATTTTACAACGGTTGAAAACCCACTGAGGGAAGTTAGTGATTTGGGGCTCTATAAATAAAATTGATTTTAATTGTATATATGATTTTATATGATTTTAATTAGACAAGAAAAAATATCTTCCTCTAAGGTACGACTTTCAAAGACATACAAGCTCCTCTTGAGAAACACTCAAGCTTTCACATGATGAAGTGTGTATAAGCCTCTAGTAATTTTCCCCACAAACTTAAACATAATATTAGGGCTAACTAGCTGGAAAAACAAGAGCAATGCTGTTTCTTCATTTGTATGTCTTCTACATGGATCATTAGCTGGCGAGGATGCTAATGTTTTAACCTCGGACAAACAGCTCTAGCCTCAGTCCTTTAGCATGTAGCCGTGTATAATTGTAGCTGTCACCACGTGTGTATTTAAGACCCTTTTACACGGATTATTGTTTCAAAACAAGTCAGCTGGAACAATTAAAACTCAGCTGGAGCTGGAGTTTTCAACCAAATCATGGAGCATCAATTAGCCGGCTAGCTACAGCGGTTAAAATCTGCTAGCAACAGTCATTGACTAGATATGTGAAACCTGCTTTTAGTTAATTTTGTGTGCAATCGAAGACCCATTGTTGAAAAAAAAAAAAAAAAAAAAAAAAAATTCCCACACCACTTCCACACAAAGTAAACCCACTGCAGTTTTCATCATAGCTATGCAAGTCCACAAACGGGCAGAGCAACAGGGAGACGAGGCTCAGCGAAGCTTTTCAGACATGAAACTGACATAATCCTGCTACTATAACACTACATTATCCTGTCTGGAAATAGACGCTTGGGGATTTTTCATAACATTTTTAAAGGTTCATTCACTGAAACCTTGAGTCGAGATGGAGCAACACAGACCTCAGAGTGCAACACTTTGTTGGGTCTGCAGATTTCCATCACATTTTAGCAGGTTTATTCAGGTCCAACTAATCCTGAGAGAAAGTCTCTGATGTCGATATGAGCTTTGAGCATTTCTAGACGCCTGTTATTGGAGTTTTCTGACAGATTATATCTGATATCTTTAGATGAATATTAGCTGTGTGTGTGTGTGTGTGTGTGTGTGTGTGTTTTGACATTATTCCTTTTTGATGAAAGATCTACAGTTTCATAGTATTAACTCATTTACTTTATGCTTGTTGCTTTTATACTTTAAAGTAAGATAATGCTGATTATCTTTTCCATTTATCCTTCATTTTACCACCCCTTTATTTCAAAGACTTTTCTTGTTATGTTGGATATGTAGCTTTTCTACTTCTCCTATCCTCTCCTCTTACTTTTGAGTGTCAGATAAATAACTTGAGCGTATATTTAATCTTACAGAGCTCTTTGAAAAGCACGCCGCCCCTGGCTGAGGAGATCAATGCTGACCTGTGTGACCTCGCGGATGCTGAATAAGTCATGCTTTTCTCGGGCCACTCGCAGAACAAGAAACAAAAAGATTAGCCACCTCTTTCATGCCCTCAATTATCTGTCTGACAAAATCCTTATAGAGACCCTGCGATCCTACTGTTTGTTTACAGGGACTAAACTTTTGTTTGTGTTTGTGATGTTTTTTTATGAACTTTAATGAAGGTCTGATAAATTGTATTTGCTCATTAAAACCTGAATGAATCAATATTTTTATATTAGCATTGGATCTCATAGAGTATCAACAACCACACTTAGATCTATGGAGCTGTTTTAACCACTCTGAGTTTGAACTTTGACAACGTCATTTTATTCTGTGGCTTCTAAAACTGTTACAAATCACTTGTATATTAATTAAAGTGTTCTCAGATTGATTAGTCAATTGACAGAAAATTTGCACCAATCAATTGTATTTGCTGCTTTTCCTTGTCATAATATTATAATAAACTGAATCTCTGGCAGTTTTGGACTGTTGTTCAGATCAAACAAGCAACAGTGTAGTTGAGAAAATTAAATGATTAAAAAAACAAAAAAATGACAAAAAATAAATAAATAAATGAAAATTAAAAAACAGTCCAATTCTTTCAGTTGAGAGAAGCCATTAATATAGAAATCTCTCTTTAATAGATTGATGAATAATGAATGAAGAAAATAAGGACTTATTTTCTGGAATAAATTATGTAAAGTCTGTAATCTATGATTTTACACTACATGCTCGCAGTAAGTCGTCCCAGCGGACACGTAGAAGATGGTAATGAGCTGTTTTTAGGGATCCACAGATTTCAGACATGTGTTCGTGTTATGAAGTCACACTTACCAAGAATTTGAGGGGAGGCCTCATGTTCTTGGATGATCACATGTCTAGCTCCAGGAGGAATGAGAAACATCTTAAGGTAACCTTTGCCAAGTTTGTAGTAGTAGAAGCAGAAGGAGGAGGGGGGACGGGGGACGGTTAGGAAAGATAAGACAGAGACAGGTAAGTTAAGCAGATACAGGAATAATCTGTTTGTTTGCAGAGGCGGACATCACACATGTTTCAGAAGTTTTGTTGACTTTGCTCTACAAAGATGTTTGAAGAAGTTTGATAAGAAAAAAAAAAAAGAGGATGTGACATCGGCCTTCCCCTCTCGCTGTAGAAGGATGCAGGTAAGGGTTCTTATTGAAACTGCCATGAAGGTTTATTCATATCCATCTGCTGTGTCGTCAAAGGGTTGTTGGAAATACCAGTATATCCTTGTACTGCTATTACGCAACTCATTACCATGAAAGAAAGTCTCATGACTTTCTTCCTTTGCGTTCATATTGATTATGTGCAGACAGGATGTGAATGAAAAGAGCCCTCAGCCATGTTTCAATAAGGCGTAAGAAACAGGGTTTTCAGACTACAGGGCAGCAAAGTCTCCTTCTGTCAGTGATGTCCACCACTTACAAACCTACTGTGACTCACCAAGTACATTTCTAGAGTCTTCCGTTTCATTTAAAAACACATTTCGAGCTCCTTTGGGCAAAGAGAAGGCTCCTCGGGTCTTCCCTTCAAAATGAAATGAATTAGTTAGTTAGTCTCACAGTTTTTCCCTCCACTTCATTTCACCGTGTCATTGTTTCTCTGCAAAAAAAAATAACCATCACCTATAGTGGAGGCATATTTAATTAGCATAGCAGGGACCATGGGAACTAATACTGAGGAGGCAAACTATTTTTTGCTGGCAGTGTGGCACTTGCCAATCACCAGGACTGAGCTGTGGCGGTTGTAATTACTTGGTTAGATTTGACAGGCAGGTCCAACATGCACCTCCTGACGCAGATGCAGCTCTGCCACTGAGGTAATTATGAATTCAACTGGCATGCCGTCGCAGAGTTGCACAAGGTTATAACAGGTGGCAGAGCAGCTGGCCCCGCTCGCTCTACAGTATCATTAAAGGTAAAAATTGCAACTTAACTATTGGAAATTTCAAAAAAATGCCCTCTCACTTCCAAGGCGACATCCTGTGATGGCAGGCAATTTCAGAACCAACAAGTGCTCGACAGAAATTATAACTTGAGTTTTTGTAGACTGATGGAAAATACTGCCCAAAAGCTAGATGTCTCAAAAGTGTCTCCCTTGAATGTGGGTGCATGAACTGAACAGAGCATCAGTGTGCCAATTTGGGTTCAATCAATCAGCTGCTAGATAGCCAACAACATCCTAGATTGCCTCCAAAAAGTCTGCAGGTTCGTTTACACTTAAATCTGCACGAAGACTTTAAAGGTCCCATATTGTAAACAGTGAGTCTTTTTTGATTATAAAGCAGGTCTATGTTCTATATTAATACTGTGAAAGTATCAAAGTGCTCCGTCCACAGAGAAATGCACACAGCCTGTATTCAGACACTGAGCCTTAATACGAGCTGTCGGGACTTCTGTAACTTTGTGCTGTCACAAAGAAACACTCATCACCCTCAGCCATGCCACAAGCCCCACCCACCTGGACCCACCATCCAGCCTTGCTTGAAAACTGCTATATTTTCATTTAATCACTCAGAAAAGAGTCAGCCAATCAGAAGAGAGCCTCCTCTCTTCTGATTGGCTCACCGACCTGTTGTTGCTAGAGCTCCAGAGAGAAGCCTGAGAGTGGAGATGTAAAACTAAATTGAGATTGTTTTTGGTTCTTAAAATCACAAATATATCTTATATATGAATGTTAAAACTTCAAATAAAACACCAGAAATGTCAAATATGGGACCTTTAAAGTTAGTTTGTTAGGCTGCTGAAGCAACTGCTCAAGAGACGTTGACATTAAATGACCACAATTACCAAAAATAACTATACTAACGTAACTTTGTTCACACAGTTTCAGAGACTTGATTGTATAACGAGCCTGTGACAGCTCCTACAGTCAGAGTCAGACCTAAATAGACACTTAATTAGTAACAAGGAACAGAGAAAACAGCAGCTTATGACACTCATGTTTCTAGGTCTCTACAATGTTAGGCATCCATCTGCACTACAAGCTGGACAGAAAACGCTAGAAGAAGAAGAGTCTGTGAGGGAGTCAGTGACACTGGATACTTGCATATTGTGTTTTCCAACAAAGGGGTTTCTTTTTGGGCTCTCTTGCTTAACTGTTTCCCTGTTAAAAAAGGTGAGTGGTTAAATGAGTGTGAGATGTTAGGAAAAAAAAAAAAGGTTTCAACAAACTACAGCACATCCTGTAACGGTTTGATGAAGCCATCTTGTCGAGGCTCTCAGAAAGCCCATTTCCATTTTTCTCAGAAGCTCTTTATTGATTTTATGACATCTTCACTTTTCCTTTAAATAAAAACATGATGATGAATTATTCATGACAGAAGAGGCTGGCATCACAGAAGAAATCATGAAACCGTTTAAAGTAAATACAAAGTCATTCATTAAGTTATGTTTTTCATGCTGGTTGGTGAACGTGAAGACTCATTTTTCAAAAAAAGACATTAACCACTTCCTCACACTCATTCAGATTAACACTGCAGCACCCAAATCACCATTGGACTGTTTGCTTTAATTTAGTGAGTGTGTGTGTGCATGTTTGTGTGTGTGTGCATGTGTGTGTGTGTGCCCTGTGTGGCTGCAGGGAGGAGATAACGTGAGAGAAGCAGCTTGAATTAAAGAAGCTTGGATAAAGCGTACACATAAATTGTGAACTTACAAATTTGATTTAAAAAAAATGGAACTAACTATATTACATAAATAAATAGAGAAAGAAATAAAGTTGGGTTTAATTCATTCTCTGCTTGTAAGCATCTTAATCCAAATGAACCCGACTGTTTGGTGTGATTGTTGTGACAGCTGTCACTTCCATGTGGCTCTGCTGCCTCCCCTGTAGACTCAGTTGTGAGCTGTGGATATAAACTCTGCGGGAGGCGGCTGCAAGTTCATAAACTCCCCTATGATCTCATGCAAATCAGTATAACGTCCCAACAAGGCTGCTTATATTTTTCATTAGAAAAATACTCATAAATACTACAATATACTATATTGTTTATGGCCTCTAATGCACCATTACACTACAGTTTCTACAGATGTGCTGTCACCCATCTCTCCTTTTCCATTACAGTCACATTGACAAGTATGAAATTAGACTAAGTTTGTAAAACTATAAGCTAAACTATAAAACTATAAAGTGTTCAGACAGACACAGTCAACACCATTTCATGAGCTGTGTCTCAATTCTGTTAACCAACTGAACATACAATAGTATGCACCTCATTCTAACTGTCATAATATCCTCTTTCTGCACACTTCAGTCAGTCTGTGACCTTGGAATGTCACTGCCAATAAAACTTCAGAGGATTAAATACTTATTTTGTTGCTGTTATTGTTTATATATTTTAATTTTTTTGCAGGTGTGAGTAGCTTCAATTTTTTGTGCACTGTGGGACAATAGTGTCCATCAAACTTAGAAATTGAGTGGTTTTTTTTTTAAGCAAACTGACATTTTAGCCATGCTAGTGTCAACCATTTAATGAACTGCCATGAACTTTAGTACAGAAATGATCATGGCCCAAAGAGGATGAATACATTAAGTTTGGTGATCCTCTGACTTTTCCTGTAGCGACACCATGAGGTTGACATTTGTGGTTGACAATTTACCCAGTGCTTTGATTTATGACCAAATATCTGTAAACCTAATTACACTGACATCAGCCTTGGCTGTACTGATTGCGAACATTGCCAAAAATCACTATTTTAGCATTTCCACTGTGAATATGTCAGCGTGCTGATGTTAACGTTCAGGTTAAAGCTCCACCTCAGTGAAGCCATGATGGCTCTACACTCTTAGTCTTGCTTGAGTTTTCTTTTTTTTTGTCACTGCCACTGTGAAAACACAACCAGCAATCTTGTGGCCAAAGGTCCATATTATAATGAAGACACTTCCAGCCACACAAGATACAATGAAAGAGAGAGAAATCTTCATCAGTTTTCTATTTTTGGAAAACTCATCTTTCCAAGGTCAAGAAGTAACCTTCAAGCTCAACTCAAAACCTGCTTAAAATTAATATGCAGTGTGCAAAGAGACAGCTACAGTTTAAGAGCCCCTACAAAGAGAAACAGAGTACTGAAGCAAGAAATCATATGCAGACTCCATCCTTCATTTAATTAGCCACTTATCAGGGAAAAAAAGCTTTATCTCGCTTTACTTTTGCAACACCAGAGCTGCTAAAGAATGTCTATCAAACTGTTATAATATTCACACACAGGTGTTTATAGCAGCCACTTCCTGCACCCTGCAAAGGCAGAACAATGAATGTTAATGTAATCCTTATCCTTTCTCAGTTTTTGACTCAGGGGATTTGCAGCAGTCAGGATGAGTGAGCTCATGGGTGTTACTGTTGTTGCATTTGCTCTCAGCTGTATGAATGAGCTGCAGAGCCAGCTGCCGGCTCCCTCACTATCTCTCCTTTCAGGAAAATATAGGTGCTACAGATGCAAAATCAGATGCAAAATCTGGAAATAATACCACGACAGGCCACTTGTCCTTTTTACATTAAGTGCAGTTTCTAACTGAATCAAAATTAGTACCCTACAAAAGAAGGAGTGTGTTTTTGATGAACATGAGTCACAGCTAATCCTCATTTTCAGAAATCAGACTTTGTGAGTTGGGTTGGCTTTCAGATGTTAAAATAAATCCAATGAGAGCCTGTAAAAGGCTTAACAAATTGTTAAAAGAGCCAGTGAAAGGCCAAAAATGAATACTAAAGAGTGGTGTGGTAATCATAGGTTGAATCTGTTCAGCTAATCAAGATCTGTTTTAAGAACTAGCCACTTTGCTTTTTTTAATCAGCGCTTTAAGGATTGCACGCTGTCATTAAAGCTATGGAGGCGAAGAAAAGCTGCACTTCACAATTACTTTCCTCAAACTACGACTTTTCACATCACAAGCCTATATTTTATGCGAAAAAAAATCAACCCAGGATATTTACTGCATCTATTGCTCAGACTCTGTGTGGAGTGTAAGTCACATGCAGAGGACATAGTTCCAGCTCCCTTGAAGTTAAAGTGAGGAATGGGTGAGTAAGAAGTCACTTACCCTTCAGGGAGACTCTGGGAAATGTACGACCTGTTTACAACTTTGTTTTAAGAGACTGTCTGTCTGCGGACATTGTGCTGGTTTCATTGCATTCTTACCAGCTTTCTTTGGTGTTCTGGTGAAGGTTCCTTTGACGGTGCGGCAGTGGGAGTTGTCCCCACCACAAACCCCACATTTGTCCTCAACTTTGTTAGAGCCAATTTCTCTGTCGCAGCCAACTTTCTGGAGACCAAAAAAAAGACAAAAATCAAAATAGACAGTTGAGCCGACATTCTTCTTGACAATGTGATTTGATGAGAAGCCGACCTGTCAGATTTTCTCACTGTGGCTCTCTTAGCTGTCGGATTATCAGCGCTGACTGGACAAAAACAGGTGAGGCTGGAGGTGGAGGTTCGGACTCAAACTGCCATTTGGGCAGAGGAGTCATGTCCTCTCTCAGAAATTCAGACACATTTGTGGCTTCCACCAACAAGGTTATGTTTGTGGTTCAGTCTGTGTGTTTTGTCTGAGTCTGTCAGACTGTGGATATCTCAAGAATTTTTATCAAATTTGTTGAAAGTCTGACAAAAAACAATAAATAAGTTCATTCATGAGCTACTTTATATTTTTCTTTACATTTCCGGTGATAACCCCTGAATGACGAGGGGAAGAGGAACATCTGTTGGATTCGTTCAAAACAAATCTATCTACTGTACATGCCAATTTCTGCCATTTAAAAAAAATGAACTACTCCACTCACAATATGCATCTAATGTTCACTAAAAACTGTTTTCACGTGTCCACAGAACAGCAGAGTTGGTCTTGTTTTTCATAATCTAGGCACCACAATAAAGGTGTACCTTGATAAAGCAGTGTGCCATGATGAACACCTACTCTGTGTCACTTTCCTGTCGGATCCAAGACGAGTTTCCTCATTTGTTGTTCTAACAAATGTTATCTGCATTTGTTATTGTTTTTATATTTGGGTAGACACACCAAAATAATTTTCCTTTAAGTGTCACACTGTTTTACTCCTGATAGTAGTCAATTCTTGTAGATGCCGTCTTTGACACAAACTTTACAACACTTTAATGCTTCATGAAATTGCAGCTGAACTGAGATGAAAACACGGCTAAAACAGGGACGACATTTACCTCCTTATGGTGCCACATACTGACTTCCTAATTTCTCAGCCCTCTCACTGGCAGCGATGAATCAAAGCCTTTTATAAAGCCTCTGCTTTATGAGTCCTGCTCCTAAAACAGCGGCGAGCGAGCTCTCTGCATCTAATTACAGCGTGTTCAAAGCTGAGCCTAATGCTGATTGAGCAGTTTACCAACATCACACTGTGTAATTCATTAACGTCCTTCAGAGTTTTTAACATTCAAAAAGCCTGTGGCTGCTGATGTGCACGGCTTCCTAATGCAGCTTTTAATATGTCAAGAACTGCGTCTTTTAAAACAAATCCTTACCACACATTCTCCACGCACGCAGATACTGTAGGCATCCTTGTAGGAGCATCTTGTCCCATCATGCACCAGCTGCTTCATGTACGCCACGTCTCCGGTTTCCCTTGACTGGCAGTACAAGTGGCACCTCTTGTTGGCTACAAGACAGATCGTTTTATATCATTATAAAACAGCACAATAATGTACCCTAATGTGAGCTTTGCTGTTGAGAGGAGCTGCCCTCTATGAGTGATCCCGGTCATATTCATATAGTCATCACCCACAAGCTTTAAATTGCATCCATGTCCCACTGTATGTAAATGGGCTGAAAACAGTTTTTCATGTAAAGGGCCAAATCACATGGTTAATGGAAATCATAATAATTTACACCCTATTTGCCCTTTGCCTCCGAACTCACCACATATCATAATCACAATTTGTGCCAACCGGTGAATGAGTGCCACTGACGACATTTTGGAATTACAATGTAAAAAGAAATGATTGAAATTATTCATTTGTACACCCACACCGATCTAAAGTGTACATGAAAATATATAAAACCACACAGACTTTCTGCTGCACCATATAGCTTATTGTCAAATTGTGCTACAGTCTTTACCTCTTTATCTTCTACAGAACAATGAGGCCCCACATTACCTTCTCGCCTCCGTGCACTTTCTCAGCGGGGTTTCTTACTTTTTTTTTTCTGTACGGCTGCTTTTCAACACCCAGCCCACTTTAGCTGCAGTGAGCGGCAAACAGTTCCACAGAGCGAAGCCAGATAAAAGCACTTTCTGATAAAGAACAGATTGAAGTAGGATGTGGGCTCTGTATCTGCACAGGCGTGATCCGCCAGCTCTGCTGGAGGGACACATTTTGAGGTTGTATGGTTTTAAACTGGCACAGTGATGGGAGGGCGGGAAGGAGAAGGCCACTGGCAACTGTTGGGAACATCCCTCTACTATATGTACAATTCTTACCCTGGTCAGTTTCCATGGTTCTGTTTCAGCTTAAAAAGAAAAAACAACCAGCCACATGCCGGAACAAACAATCTGTTAACAGATTCCTGGCTTACTGTCGGGATGCTCGTAGGGCAGCCAGTGGTGTTTGGCATTTTGGAACTCAAAGTGGGAGTTGCGGAGCAGGCACTGCTGGGCTCGGAAATCTTCGAAGTGCTTGGGGCAGTCGTCGGTGTTGCACAGCTGATACTCGTAGTTTACTCCTGGACAGTCCTGGCCGCCGTTAGAGGGCCTGAGGGAAGGAAATCAGAGGATCAGACAGTGAGTGTTCCTTTGAAAACAAAGAACAGGAAAATACATCCAGCTGAAAATGTGATGCTACAAAGCTCAGCAGCTCATATTACAGATGATTCAGTCTCCTCTGAGCCTTGTCAGTTGTCTTACAATGCTCTAAAAATTCAGCATTTGAAGATATGGATTTTCAAGGCATTCAAGTGCAATAATACTATATATCCTTTTTCCATGAGGTGCTTACATCTTTTATTTGGACCTTGCTGTTATTCTAATGTGTAATAATTAATGCTTGACCACAACAGGTTTGAAAGGCCAATTCACAATATTTATATCTGACTATCTGCTGCTGGGAAAATTCTCCTCTATAAAGTTATTCGACAACTTTTGGTGACTCAAGAGGCCGTGAATTTCTTTTCTTTTTCTTTTGTTAATACAGTCTCTTTGGTTCCCATACTGAATCTCTGTCTCATTATTAGGCATGAATCATTCAAAGTTTTACACAAGGACATCTAAATTACTGAAAAACAAACAAAAAAAAAAAAAAAAATTATACAATATACTCTTATTTGTAGCTATTTCTATCATTCATGATGCCTCCTAGAATCAGATCATCTTATGTCTGCTTTGGTCACTTACGCTGGGTTGTTGCACTGACGTGTCCGGAAGCGAACGCCGGTTCCACAGGAGCGAGAGCAGGAGCCATATTTGCTCCAGGAGCCCCAGGTTCCGTCTTGCTTGACCTGATTAGGGTTTTTCCACATGCAGTGACCTTTGTAGCACCACTGCAGAGGATGACAGGGTTGGAAGAGGAGAGAGAAATGAGCACCGAAGTCTCCTCTCTCTCCAGCACATGATATTACAAGGAAAAAATGCAAAAACGCTACATGGCCAAAAGTATGTGGATAGGAGTGTGTATGTGCTTCTGGTTTGGGCAAAGTGCCTTAGTTCCAGTTAAGGGAAATTTTTTACTGTTACATAATACAATGTTATTTTAGACAATAGTGCGCTTCCAACTTTGTGTCAACAGTTTGGGGAAGGCCCTTTTCCAGGTCCACACAGAAATGTTTTTTCCCAGTGTGGTGTGGAAAACTTGACTGGCCCCCACAGAGCCCTGACCTCAGCCCCCTCCAACACCTCTGGGATGAATTTGAACACTGACTGTGAGCCAGGCCTGATCGCCCAACACCAGTGTTGGACCTCACTAATGCTCTTGTGGCTGAATGGGAGAAAATTCCTGCAGCCAGGTTCACAAATCTTGTAAAACATCTTCACAGGGGAGTTTTATAGCAGCAGATTAAGAATGACACGATCATTTATCACACGTGGGTGTTATATCGATGCTGACATACATAATGTAGTTGTCATGACACACTGGATTTTATAATCACATTTTAGCATTTATTATAATAGATGGTGTAGACTAAAACCTGGTGTGCATACCCTGTTGCATTCCTGTGTCTTATTAAAGTTATAATATGTAACTGTTCCACATTAAAATGTCTAAAAATGACTAGACCAATGTCATATCGAGTTGTGTACTTACATTATCCCAAATGTTTCCATCAATTCAAATCTAGAGTAATCAGTGATTTTAATCATGGTAACAGTACATTTCATTTGGTTGCCTGTTGAATAACATTATGTCCCCTATGCACATGTGTTAGAGTTGTGGTTGCCTGCCAGAAGCTAAAAATGAACTGTTATTTAACTTTTTACACCTTGGACATTTTCAATTATGTATTTTTAACCGGCTGTAGTCATCAGACGTCTGGATCTGAAGTGAACCACTGACACCGAAGGAATCCAAACCCGGGAGAAGTCGATAGCAGTGGAGGTGAAGACAACAACTCCCATGATCCCACGCTATTTCATGGCGTCACCCAACAACGTCTTTTGTTATCGTTTTGATTGAGAGACTCCTAGCGTTTTTTTTTGTTTTGTTTTTTTGAGGGGGGGTATCCACATACTTTTGGCCATGGAGTATCATGTGTAATAGACACCCTTACTTTTCCAGGAGCACACTCCGTCCCATCGAGAGGTGGCCCCTTCTTGGTCTTGCAGAAGTACGGGTTGTCAGGGTGACTGCACCACAGCTGTTTACACGGGTCAAATGTGCGAAACTGAAACACAGGAAAGAAGAAAATCACGTGTTAAGGTAAGTGAGCTTACTGTAT
Source organism: Seriola aureovittata (assembly GCF_021018895.1). NCBI lineage: Eukaryota > Metazoa > Chordata > Actinopteri > Carangiformes > Carangidae > Seriola > Seriola aureovittata. The sequence goes on from NC_079368.1 coordinate 18,762,962, forward strand.
AAGAACATTAAAGCGTGTGGAAAATAGCATGCCTCCAACTATTAAGATGCACAGTATAACTAAAATGATGTCTTAAAACAGCGTCTGTCAGATTTTCTTCTCCTATATTCGGAGGCACTGTCTTACATCATTGATTTCAAAGAAAAATTCCAGCTGTGACACAAAAATGTCTATTCTGTATGTTTACGTTATCATTCACTATGCAAATATGCAAAAGCGGCTCAGTATTGTGGATTATGATGCTCTGAATCAGTTTTATACAAAAATGTTGTATAAAGTCTATGAAGAGCTAATGATCCACAGTCACACTCCTCTGTATCAGCCAACAGACCGAATCAATGTTTATGAGCTGCACTATAAGCTGATAGAAGAGGTTTTCATCTTATTTGAACATCGACTCCAGGGCGGGTGGTCAGATATTTGTTTCGATGATTAGAGCATTTGAGAGAAGGCAAAAATTGGCCTTTCAGCTGCCAGCGGCCACACCTTCACCAAGCGGTTTTGTGAACAACATGAGTGCCTATAATTACGTCTAAGAGCTGTTTCTCTCAACTGGTCTCAATCTGGTCAATCCTTTTCTCCTCTGGCCGACATTGTTCTTTCTCTCATGAAACTCTTTCACATCTGCACTTAATTCACAATGCAGCTGTTTTTCTTCTTGGTAGAACCATGAGTTCAGATCAAATAACTCCATAACAATTATCATGTAATGGCTTTTATTTAATTCATATTCTCTATAGTTTCAACTATTAAGTGTGTGCTTGGTGTTGAAGTTGCTGAAAATGTTTACAGGCTCCTTCCACTTAATAATCACCTACCTTATTTTATGGCTGTGCTTATTTTCCACTCTGTTTGTGTAATTATAGTCCCGCTGAACTCACCACTGCTGCAGCAAAGACTGAATTTCCTAAACCGATTTTTATTACTGTAGCTGATCTTTCTGCCACTAATACTGTAAATCTCTACTTTGAAAACAATGTGCTTAGTTTTGAAGAGTGCTAAAAGATTATAACATTGTATCTCAGCCAAATGCAATGTTTCCTTTTTGTTGGTGTTCATTACGTGAATCTGACTTCTCTCCTTGAGGGGAACACAGACCAACACCGCATCATGTGAAGTGACACACCTGCATCTTGGTCGACACGCCACTTTCCTACATGCCAGCCCTGTCTTTTTTCATTCTGTTGCGCTTTTTCTTGAGCAAGTTGATGCAGCCATGGTGAGGATATTGTATGGATCAGGCAAATAAAATACAGCTTTCTGCTTCACTACATAAAAAAGAACTTGAACATTAGAGCTGGACCTTAACTGTGAACTTTTCAATGTCCAATATGAACAGAATCCAAAGACTTCTGGACATGCACATATCAAGCATGAGGCACTCTAGCAGTGTGATAATGTAATATTACTGAACTGGATTCTCAGACTATCAGCATCATTGTCTATTATTAGGTGTATTTTGCTGGATGTATCTGAAGACTGTAAGTGCTTTCTAGTCAAACCTGTCATTACTGGACTGGTGGGAATTCTGTATTAGATGAATACAGACCTGTAATCATCAGTATTATTAATCTGTTCAAACGTGCTGTTCATTACTTCTAAAAGAACCTGGTTTCACTAAAACACTTTCATGACACCAGGAATACTAACAATAGAGCAGAAGTGTTTTAGATTGGGGTCACTGATTTAGGACTCCTTCCTTTGTCCATCTCATTTATCGGGACTTGAAAGAACTAAAAAACTTTAAGATGAAACTCTAATTGAGTTCAATCTCTCAACATGTCTGCTGCAGCCATGTCTCCTCGTCCAATTGCTTGGGCGAGTGGCTCTATGTTTACACAGTTGCTGTACAGTGGCTCCATCACTAGAATTGCAGCTCTGGCTCTCTGTTTTCTTTTTGGTTTCTTTGTTTACCAACAGAGGGGTCCCAGAAATTGCCTGCTCAAACACCTCATTCATGTCGGTTAATTCGAGCTAAAAACAGAGGGTGACCTCAATTGTCCAAAATTGTTGTTGATGTAAGAGGAGCTCCCTCGATGGTAAAAAAAAAGTTAATTGTGGTATTATTTTGGTCATGTGGGGACTCCATTTGGAGTGTCTCTGTGTATGCTATTTTACCCACAGCAGACCAGTAATCACGGTTTGCAGGTCAATACTTTCATTTCAGCTAGCAGGAGCTGGAGTGGCCATCGAGAGAACTGGGACTTTTCTTGATGGTGCCACCACAAAGTGGAAAAAAAAAACATCAGAGAGACACAGAGAGAGAGAGAGACACAGAGAGAGAGAGAGAGAGAGAGAGAGAGAGAGAGAGAGAGAGAGAGAGAGAGTGAGAGATGTGTCTTGTGTTGTGGTGAGAGACCCATTGCAGGAGGCTGAGCAGCCCACTCTGGTTCTGTGTGGCCATCATCTCCCTCATGTCTGTCTCCCTGTTCAGGAAATGATGTTCTGTTTGATCCAAGAGCTCCGCCCACACGCTTTGAGTGTTTGTATCCTTATCATTGTTGAAATACTGAGGCGGCAGCGCGCTGTTGCTGTTTCATTTTACATGAATAACAAAACATAAAGGTCCGGCTGAAAAGCTCAGACAAAAGAAGTTAAAATCCAGAAAAAATTAAATGCTTCAAATAAATGTGCAGGAGTAACTCTGCACACGACAGACAGGAGGAGCAGAGCAGCAGAGTGGGTTCAGAACCACAGCTCCCAGAACAGCTCCCAGTAAGTCCAGTCGAAACACCAGGAAAAGTTTTGAAGCATAAGCAGTAGGCAAAAGACAACAGGAAGCTAGACTGAGTTTGTTTAGGAGGATACTGTTGTTTTTTTTAAAATTATTTTCTGCTCTGGTTTCAACTAAAATTCTAAGACACTAATTAAAGTAATCAAAGTTTGTGTGCTCAGCTCAGAGCTACAGGATTTTATTACAAAAACATTCGGTGAAAGAAAACGCCACTGAAATTCAAATTTGTCTGGTGCTGTATTTTCTGCTGTATTGTCCAGTCTGAATTCGAATCTCTCTCTATCTGTATTAACCTGTAGTTATAGACTTATATGGTCATTTTTGAGAATGTAGCTACATTGTTGTCGTAGCTGTGGACTTTAATATGAAAAGGTGTTTTAAGAAAATATTCAGCTCCAACCTGACCAGAAAATACTGAGCATGGAAGTCTTTTTTTCTAACATGCTTGAGGTCTGAAACTGTAAAAAAGGTATTAACCTTCACAAAAGCACAAAATATATACCTGCATACTGCAATCTTAATACCAATTCTTCTTTTATTCTACCAGGCACTGTCAATGTTTGACAGACAAATATATATCCTCAAACCTACTTCTTCTTTTTTCTCTCTCAAAGTTCCTCAGTTTATGCAGCGATGAGGCGAGCAGACAGTTTTATGTTGGTGATAATGGGCCTAGTGCTGCAGTGTATATGTGCATGTGTGTTTTTACACAGGCATTTTCACCGATCAGTCACAACATTAAAACCATCTGCCTAACATTGTGTAGGTCCTCTGACCCGTCGAGGTATGGACTCCACAAGTCCTGGAAGTTTCCTCCATGGATCCGATTTGTTTTTCAGCAGATCCCACAGAATTTGGAGGCAAAGTCAACACATTGAACTTCATGATTCTCAAAACCATTCCTGAACATTTTTTGCAGTGTGGCAGTGTGCATTATCGGGCTGAAAGAAGCCACTGCCATTAGGGAATACTGTTGCCATGAAAGAGTGTTGGTCTGCAACAATGTTTAGGTAGGTGGTGCGTATCAAAGTAACAACCACATGAATGTCAGGACCCAAGGTTTCCCAGCAGAACGTCGCCCAGAGCAGCACACTGCCTCTGTTGGCTTATCTTCTTATCCTCCCATAGTGCATCCTGCTGCCATCTCTTCCCCAGGCACATGCACCCGGTGGTCCCCATGATGTAGAAGAAAACATGATTCATCAGACTAAGCAACCTTTTTCTAGTGCTCCATTGTTCTGACGCTCACATGCCCAATGTAGGTGCTTTTGGTGATGGTCTGACTGGTCTGAGGCCACACAACAATCTGTGATTGTGGGTTGATCAGTGTATGAGTGTTTTTACAGTGTTCACATAAATCTCTCATGTTTTTAAGATTCAGTCTTAGCAGACTGAGACTTTTACAGCACAGAAGCTGAGAGAAGCTGAGAGAAGCTGAGAGAAGCTGAGAGAAGCTGAGTGAAGCTGAGAGAAGCTGAGTGAAGCTGAAAGAATTTGTGCTCCATAAAATCCTACAAGGCACCCCTGTCAGGTTCATGTTTAACACTGAGGACGGAATACTTTGATTTTCAGATCAGTTCAGTACCACCTTTAATTTCTTTTAATTTGCCCACAGTCAGAATTCAAAATGAGCTGTGTGATTGCCAGCAATCTCTTCAGGGTAACCGCAATAGTAAGAGATTGCTGCTATTAGGATGTTTCTGGTGTTGGTCTGACTCAGAGGAAGCAGCAGAAAGAGGTAAAAAAAAAGGCAGAAAGATGTTGGAGAATAAACTGTATTGATCAAATTACAGACATTATGGATCTTTATTGCATTTTTAAAACCTATAACCTCGGACAATTACTAGAACAGCTAATGAAATCTAACCAGACGTTCAAACTACAACCTGAGTTCATGCTTAGTTGTATGCAAATGTTTCATTAAATGCATGTTTGTGTTGGTTCCCAGGGGATTTGTGGGGTTTCGGTATGGTATCATATCACATATGACTTCAGTTTTCAATCGCCAAGTAAAGCCTATCGATTGATTGATTAGTGTCTGAACGTCACTTGATAAGAGACACTATGGCAAACTGAAATGTGCCTTATTGTTGAAATGAATGGGACATCAGTGTCCTGACTGAAGAACAGGAAGAGTATATCAGAAGCGTGCTAACATAAGAAGTGCATCGATTTACAATAATTGCTGTTACATGTATTGTTAATGTGACTGATCTTGATACAAATGTTACATCATATCATTAAGCCCTTCCTTCTGATGTTGACTAATCATTCAGATGAATCAATTAAGGCTGCAACTAATTATTTACTAATTATTCTAATTATTTTCATTAGAATTAACCTGCTCATTCATCTTTTGATTGATTGTTATAGGTCTATAAACTGTCAGAAAATACAGTACAGTTATCTAATTAACAGTGCGATGTATTCAATTCAACACAATTCAAATATACACTTTGAAGGAAACATAATTGCAACTAAATTTCTATTTTAGTTTTTCTATTAACATAACAAGGATATTTTGTTAATTTACGTATTTGGCAACTTGCAAAAAAAGTCAATACTGAACATGTTAGCAAACTGTTCAACAACAGTTCCGTTCTGAACACTACAGTGCCTGATTGATTCACACATCAATTGTTAATTTGAACAATACTTTGGATTGGATGGGCCAGATCAATTTTCCAATAGAAGTCAATTCAGACTTCTACTTGGTCATTATCTGAGGCTGGAGTTTTGAACACAAGGGAAGCCTTTGGGGTAAACAGTTGTTATCTGCTGACCTTGAGAGTGCTGGAAGTGAATTGATCATGCTCAATGGTTGGTGAACTTTACAGTTCCTGATGTTAGATGATCCAATCGGTGAGTCTTTACAGGGTAAATGTCATGTCATGTCATGACTGATAGATATGTTTTAATGTTAAGTTATATCCAGCAGTTGTTTCAGTAAATGCCCCGAAACAACATGTGTATGTTCAAGTGACAGTGACCCATAGTGGCTGTAATAATAATGACGAGAGCAAAGGTGGAAGTCAGGTAGAGTGGAGGTCACGGTGGCTGGCTCGACCAAACTTAGGACTTTGACACCGGAGACAGTTGTTAGTTTCTCAGTTCAACAGTGAATGTTTTTTCTTTGAACCGCAACCATGATCATTTCACAACCTTAACCACCTGTTATTATTGTAACCATAACAACATAGGTACTCTGACCTTAACGAACGCACTTATTTGAACCCAAACATTATCTTTTACAAAACCTACCCAAACCTTCACAGCAGCAATGTCATAACATATCTGTGGCGTATCTCCTACTACTTCTATTCAACTAAAATTCTAATTTTCAGTCCACTACATTTGTCTAATGGTTGTAGCGACAGGTTATTTTTCAGACTGACAGCATGTAAATAAGTGTAAATTAGGTGTAGTGTAAAGATTTAAATGCAGGCCTTTATTTGCTATGGAGCATTTTTACCAGTACATTGATTCATTTGTAGAGGCCACATATTGATTTTCTATTTCAAATGGATAAAATCGTATTTTTACCATCTCTCTCTGTGTGCCAGTCATTCAGGGTGTACAGAGCGTGCTGCGTGTGTCTGCCGGGACTGGGCTCAGTATATTTGCTGATGACACAATATGTAATCACCCCTCACTGACCAGAGTTGATTACATATTGTGACCAGTATTGATTATAGCAGCCTTGAGTAAAGGCTCTTAATACTTCTTCCACCACTGGTAATGGCTCTGGATACAGCACCTGCTGGAGTTTTATAAAATCATCAGTTGCTGAAGAAAAAGTGAATAATGTTATTTGAAGTGGCTGGTCCTGGCAAGGTTGTCATTTTAAATAAATACAAAAAATGCAAACCAAAAAGTAACCTTGAGATTAATTGCAAAGTGCTAACTGCAACAAAACACAATAAGAAAGAATGAAGCCTCAGGTGGCTGCTGTCTGACTCTGATTTGTTTATATACTGAAATCAAATGAAGCAGCTTTCAGCCCTACTGAGGCTGGACAAGTGTCTGCTGTCTGTTGTGGTCCATTGAAATTCAAAATACTTCCCCAGAAATTTCAACCTTGGTTCAAATTGAAGATCTTAGTTATCATTTTAGGCCACAGCCTCTGCTCATTCCTTATACACACACATTGTCTAGTAGGAAATGATAAAATTTTCCAGTATTTTGCATTGTGTAAGAGTGACTTTTTATGTCTGTTAGATCACTGCTCTGATTGGCATAATCTTCCTTTTATAAAATTAGACATACATCATAGTGTAGGTGATGTGAGCAGTGAAAGAAGAAGAAAAACGGCACTGATGAAAGAATACAGTGACAGAATGTGTGACAGACAGAGCATGACTGCGATGAAAAGAGCAGATATGTGTTTCTAGTGCTCAATCTGCTGATGTCTAAAATTTTCTTGGAGAGGTGCCATCTTCCTCATCTACACGTCTCTCTGCAAACAGCTCTACAGAACTTTTCTGTCCGCTCACCTTAAGACCCATTTCATTTCTAAAGCCTGAGAAACTTTCAGTTTGATGACATTTTATTTTTCTCAGCTCTTTGAGAGTGAGGAAAGTTTCTATGGCTTCTCTCTTTTCCAATTTTTTCACGACTGAGCTTCACTGACTCATTGCACTCTGCAGGTGCCCACTAAACGGAAGCTGTACTCACTGAAGTGCAGATCTTGTAGCCCACTCCAAAGTCAAATCGACACTGCTCGTCCATCGAGTAGTTGATGCCGGGAAGTTCAGGAAGTTGTGGCCAGTCATGTTTGAAGGGGTCGTCCAGAAGACAGTCATAGGTGCTGTCAAATGAAAAAAAAAGGAACACTAGTGTCACTTAACTCAAATGCAGAGTAACATGCCTTTATTTATAACAGGTTTATCATTAATCCCTCTTTAAATACATTTCATTAAGATGCCTCCTGTTTTAATTTGCTAATAAATGCTAATTTGTTAATAAAAACTCCAGAGCTCCTCCATGTTTTCCTGCTGCCTTTATAAATTCAGAATAATGCACATTTCCATATTCATCCATCTGATGCTCTGAGTTTCTCCTGTTGACAGGTTTTTATTAACTAATAAGTTCCCATTACTTTATCTCCATTCTGTGTTTTCAACCTGCCTGAGCCTTGAAGAGGAATCATGCACTTTAATTTATGACCTTATTAAATAGCTAACAAATCAAAAGAAAGCCATGTTTTGAAAATAGAAAGCAGATTAAATACATCCGGATTCAGTATTTTGAGTTCAGCTCAAAGTGAGCAGTAAAATACGCTACAATTCACTGTTGTCATGTGGCTCCTAATTGCTCACTTAAGTGAATGTGCACCACTCTGATACCTGTGAATAGTCTCACTAATTGCTGCAGAAATTCAGCAACACCTTGTTTTCTTGTAGATTTAGGGGCATATTTGGCAGCATGTGGCAAGGTGGTGAAAAGTGGCTCAGTACCAGTGAACCCCAGCTGAGCTGTTCTTTTAAGGCAAGGGGCAGAGCTAAACACTGCTCATAGTCAGACGAGGCATACTGTGCCTGTAAACAACATCTCATACATCGCACCGCAGCAGCTGCCCCCTCAGCAACATTATCATTCTGCACTAACAGTTTTCATACAATACATGGATTTTTCTCTGCAACACATCCACTTATAATAGCCGGGAGCTGCTGTAAAGAACATCATACTGTATGGCCGATTGATCGCATGTTGCCACTGTCATCTCCTTTTATGCACTGTCAATAGTTTGGCGTTCACACTCTGCTGAACGTTCGATTCTTTTACAGCTATGGGTAAAACCTGATGTCTGTGAACCCAACATCAGCCACGGATGCCTTTGCTGTTTATAAATGACATGAAGCTGTTTTACATCCAAGATATTTCAAATACTGAAGCGAGGTGAATTGACGAGAAACAGCATTAGCTTCATCTACTTCTGCTTTTTAAACAGGTCACGTTTTTTTCAGGCGCAGTGAGGTTGGTTTCCAGACTCATGTTATCTGCTCAAAATCATTTTAAATTTAAATGAATGAAATATAATGACACCTCTCCCAAGGAGCTTATGTTTTCATTTCAGAAAATGTATTTGTTTGTCTGTTAGTTGGCAAGATATCTAAAAAAGAAAGTACTTCACAAATTTCAGTGAAAATTGTCAGAAAGTTTGGCTATGGTCAAAGAAAAACTTATGTGTGTGGGGTAAAGAGTGACACCATGTGGTGTTTATAAAGCATGAAAGCATTAAGCTTGAAAACTCTGAGCTCTGAGCCTCTCTTCTGATTGGCTGACTGTTTTCTGAGTGATTAAATAAAAACATAGCAGATTTCAGGTAAACACTCAGAGAAACCAAATCCGGCGAGGCTGGATGGTGGGTCCAGGTGGGCGGGGCTTGGGGTGTGGCTGAGAGTGGTGACTGCTTTGATGTGACATCACAAAGTTACAGAGGTCCTGACAGCTGGTTTTAAGGCTCAGTTTCTGAATACAGGCTGTTTGCATTTCTCTGTGGACTGAGTGTTTTGATACTTTCACAGTATTGATCTAGAACCTAGACCTGCTTTATAATCAAATAAGACATGGACATATGTTCCTTTATATGGGACCTTTAAATAGTCATAACTTGTAGTTTGGTACAATTTATTCTCTAATAACTCTGCTATTTGCTGGAAGGAGTTAATAGTTCTACAAAAACGATGCTTCCCATCAGACAGTTAGCAGGATTTTCTATCAATACATACATTTCAATGCAGGTGCAGAATACGATTGAACATTTTCTGGTGTTGAATTGACATCTTTAGTGAATTAGTTGGCTTTGTATGGAGGTATGAGCTCTGATTGCTTTCTGATCAAAGCCGTAATTTTAATTAGAAAATGCATGTGACTCTCTAGTCATATTACATCCTCATTCATTCAGGCCACCTGATTCCTGCTGCCAACTCACAATATGGTAACACACCAAAATACTAAGAACTAACTAAAATCTTTAAAGATATATTAAAGCAGTGCCACCTCTACAAAAATACTGGGTGTTTCTTTGCACCCACTCACTGAGCTGCAAAAGTGAACTCACTGGATGTATCTCTTCAGCTCCTGTCCGCTGCACATGGACCAGTGGTATCGATGGAAGGCCGCCTGCACCAGAGGAGCCATCACGCTGCCCATCGTCGTTTCATCCCCGCAGCGGTTGCCTTGGCCGTCGTGCTCCATGCCCAACCTGCTCCCACAGGGAGAGACAAGCAGATATTTACACAGCTGCAAGATATCAATGTACACCAAATCCCCAAGGAGTTTTAAGTAAATAAGATGCTTTTATATCAATGATTCATAATATATAATCTTGTATTATCTTGTGGTGGCCAGAAGTGGAAAAAAACAAACAAATTATATAAAAAATTGTATCCAAGTAGTATTTTCTAAGATGTTTCACATTCAGCTTAACTCCTCTATAATAATAGTATCTTACACCCCAACTTTCCTTTCCATCTTTCTTGATATTTCAAAATATTTCATGACAATGAAAATATATGATTCCTTTAGTCTCTCTTTGGGGACGAGAAATCATTTTCATTTTATTGAAGAGAAAGACTTTGGAAGTGTGATGGTTAACCTGTCCTGATTTATTAGTAAACAAATAACTTTTACTTCAGTATAAAAATCTCGCTGTATTTCGTTTGAAAAGACATTTCTCAACATCTTTGTTGTTGTTGGCTTGTCACACTATTGTCTCAAGGTTTGGCATAAAAGGAAAAAATCTGCTTCCTTCAAGAATCAAGGAAGGTTTTAGTAATAAACATTTACTGTCTTACCTTCATCCATTTAAAAAGAAGAATGCAAATGTCACATTGAACTAGATGACACACTCCCATTATCATGAAGAAAAGAAAAACAGACTTTTTAAAGTCTTGATTTGTTTGTAACTTCCAAGTCAAGTATTGAACTGACAGCGTATTTCCCACAGTTGATTTCCCACAACTTTACTGGACCTTTTATTGGACCTGTGTAATTGACTACAAGAACAGAGCATAGACAGTAACAGTGACTCCCCTTAAAGGGCTGTGCATATATTGAATAACGTGCCCTGATACAGACTTGCAAAATAGAAATGATTAGTTTTCTGTTCAGCCAGGGGACATGATGCTGAATCAAAAACTCATGAATAAGAAAAAATAACATTTGTGAAATACTTTTGCAAAACTTAATTTAAACATTTAAATGAAGGCAGATGAAGTAGTATAAGCCTTCAGCACTGAGCAATATGTGGTGGCCAGAGAGGGATCTCTTCACTTTCTGTCCACTGAAAGCACCTACTGACACCAAGTAAGGAAATCTGACAGAAGTAACGGCAGTAACAATTGAAACAGCCGACGATGGAAAAATATTCTCAAGATTTTGCAGGAGTTCGACTGAAATGCCATCCATCTTTTTAAGGACATTTTGTTCCTTTAGTTGAGAGCGGACAGTCGACGGATGTCTGGAAATGAGAGGAGAAAGAGACGGAGGATCACCTGCAACAAACCAGGGACCACGTAGCATTATCAGGACTTTATGAAGACGACCCAATGTACTTTACTCAAGGAACAGAAAACTAGGATCAAAGAACATATTCAAAATGTTTGAAAAAAACAAACCTCAACTGGTGACACAGCAATTAATGGTCACAATATCTGCCTTTGCTTTTTCTGGAGCTTTCAACCATGTTACATAGTATTCAGCGGGTGGAGATTTGGTGGTGTTTTATCGAACTGTCAATTCAAAGATCAATACATACATTTTATGCTTAAATATGATGATGGTCAAAAGTTAACAAGTTGACTTTGAGTTGGGATTCTTTTTTTTTGTAATACTATTATTTCCAATGTTAAGAATAAACGTCCATACTTCCAAATAATGTTATGTAGCATGATTAATATTTATTATGAAATTATTTGGTCATGTGACTGAAGCCAGATAAATACTTGCCAAATAGACTTTTTAATGAGTGAAAATTGATTGAAAAGTGATTGACGTAGATTTATCTTCGAGGACCAGATTCTGAAGAAAATCTGCTGCTGTCATGTTGCATGTGAGGGGGACTTACAAGGTCATTCATTTAATTGTTATTAATATCAGACAACTTGCAATATACACCCTCAAATAGCTTCAAATAATTGGTTTATGAATCGGACAGATGGTGTTTGCATCTCTTTGTTTAGTGTTTTGGTTTCATGTTGCTCCTCTGGGCTTTTACCAATCATTATGCATCATTTGTCATCATGGCCGTCCTTCCCATCACAAACGCGGCTGTCATACTCGTCGCACTAATGTCATTTTAAAAACCTGCAAACACAGCATTAAATTTCCTTGTGGTTGTGAGAAAACATGTTTGCAGCACAATTTATAGATTCAAAACATTTTTCCAATAATCGGAAAAACAACATTTTGGATTTTCAGCTGATATTAGGGATTTATTCTTTTCTGTTCTCTGACCTGACCAAAGACAATGATGTGCTCATTGTGCACCACTGCACATGCTGTAATGTCCTTGCCCTGAATGACAGGTCACGTTTTGCCAACATACAGTGAGCATCAATAAACACTTGTGTGAGCAGATGAGGTGTCGATATCCTATGCTCCAGTGTCACCAACTCAAACTCCTGCTCAGTTATTTTTAGAGATGCATGAAATGTTCTGCTGCTCCTCTATCAGCCTTTTAAATTGTCTCTGCTCCTGATATTTTGTTGTGTTCTGCAAATATGTGCAAGATTAAGAAATAAAAACTTTTAATCTGTTTTTTTATTTTTATTTTTCCAGATGATGTCTCTGTAGATGTGGTGTGGTGAGTGAGTAGATTCTCATATCATCGTATCATGAAGATAAAATCAACTGTCATTGGTAAAAGTAGATGAGAACTAAACTGAATGTGCTGCACATATACAGCAAAAACAGAATATCAAGCCTTATAGCATAGTATTGTTATTATCTTTATGCAAACCTCTGGGTGAGGGCAAGTTGAACCTTGAACATTTATTTCTCTATTTATGTCTTTTTAGTCCTTTCACTCCTGGCATGACAGTAGGAGCAGACAGTTCCTCTCCATTCATATAATCTATTGTATTTAGTTAACTTAAGCATCAGACAACAGGAAATACTAATTTCTAAATGGCCAGCAGACATCAGTTAAAAAACATTTATCAGGAAAGTTTGAGTTAATATTAAAGTGCTATTCTAAGTGTGCAAGTTCTATTAAACTGCAGAAAATCATAGTGACAGTTCATCTGCTTTGGGCTTTCAATTAAAGCATGAGTTCAGGGTTAAGTATGTTTGTAAGGAACAAACGGGAATTGACTATAGAATTATAGTGGATTATTCTGAATGAATTTGGAGTTTAAATATGACACAGAAATTCATTTAATATCAACTTCTATGGGCTTTAATATTCTCTAGTCTGATGTCTCAGTGACGGTCGGCCCCTTGACGACCTCGCATATTGGTCATGGACCACTTTGCTTTAGAGAGAAGTTTTTCTTGCATTTAATTTAATTGCTTCTATGTCTCTGTTGGAGAACAGCGCTGCTCTGATGACATGTCATTGACAGATTAATTCTTATGTTTTTGTTTGCTGGTTTCTGACAGGACATTGTGAGATTCTTCTTTTCACTCTTATAGTGAATGAACCTTTCACACAAACAAAGGCTGTCTTATATGACAAATTTAGAGGCGTTGATTAAGCTAATGATCAAATCTCATGAACTCGTCCTACCTCATTGTGACAGATACAGATGCTCAAAGACTCAACCTGGCTGTCAGCACAGTGTGCTGTGTGGGTGACTGTGTTGGGCTCAGCTTGTTCATGACTTCCTCTTTGTTGTTTTTTTCTCAAGTGTGTTTCTTCAGTGTCACCACGTCTCTCCTCTGTTCTCTTCTCGGCTGATTAAATCCATGTCCCCTCAGACTTTTTGATCCTCTGAGAGGCTGTTGAGCCTCTGTTGGCTGAAGTTTTGTTTCCAAGCAGCATAATAATGTGTCTCAGATATCATCAGGACGTACTGCATGTTTTCAAATGGACTACATTTTCAGAAACGTACTTTATTGTTATAAAACTATAGTCACAGCTTAAATGTGTACTCTTCGTAAATCTGTCGTCACATGATTAATGTGATGTGCAGTTACCTAGGAACAAAGGGTGGCTTATGTTGATTAAATACTAACGCTGCCTCATTCTTCCAGTTGGATTAATTTCTGAGGAAATGATGATCTGACGCTACTTCGTGCCATCTTTGAAAAGTCCCGTTAAATAAAAAGTTCTTACCACGGGAGCTGGGTAATTAAAAACAAAGAGGGCAAGTCTAGGATTTCTTACCCTTTGTTATTGATTACTGAAGGCATCAGTGTGGGGGGTAGATCCTGAAGCTCAATCACTGCTGATCTCATCACAGAAATATAATGACTCCTGGTTTGAAAGTTGATCATTTACATTGTATTCCTGAGGCTTTTATGATATAAAGTAGCTTGTTTTCCAACAAATATCCAACAGATGTATGGTACAGATGTTTAGGACAAATTTTTACAAGATGGAATGTGAAAATGTAATAGTTAAGACCTTTGAGAAAGGCGAAGAGCTAGCAAGTAGCCCCAGAAAAGGAACCATTCATTACAGAGTGTTTGACTTGGAGCACGGACGGGTTTAAGAGAGGTGGACATGGAGTTTCATGTGACGGAAAAGCCTTTCCTTATCCAGGTACACAGTCTGAAGTGGCTTAACTTTACAAAATTGAGCAACGGTTACAAGGGAGAGTGAAAAGGGCGGAAAGATGATGAGGCCAGCTCATGCAGAAAACATCACTTCAGTGAGCATGAAGGGATTATGATGCAGCTGTTGACACCAGCTACCCAGAAAAACCTGAAGACTGAACAAACCAAATATAAGGACTGTTACCAACCAACCTGTTCAGATTTTTAAGGCTTTGGCAGTCAGGGAAGAGCACAGACCTCACAACACACCACACTAGACAACACACTGTGAGCAGCTGAAGACAACCCCACAATGAGGTGACCAGCTGGAGACCTTTCTTTCATTTCTTTCCTCCGTTCCCTGTCGTCTCTCCACTGGCACTATCCACTGAAAAAAGTCATAATCTAAGTGTCAGAGGCTGATGACATCCTCATGGTTACACTTCATTTACATTATACTTTGTCAGGAGTCCTCACGATGAATAAATTGGCTTTGATATGCAAAAGCTCCAAACAACCTCTACACCACTACCACACTGACTGACTTATGTCTGTGGACTCACTACTACTCAGCAGAAACCAAACAAACTGAGGCTGTGAAAAATGAAAGATTACTGATTGAAATGCAAAAACATATCTGTGAACAAAATCAGCCACACACAGACAGACGGGTGAAACATTACACAGGATGACAGCGCCCCCCACTCGCAGGAGGGGGATGAAAATGATGCAACGCTTATGCTGTGGCCTTCACAGTCACCAGATCTCAACCCAAATGAAAACCTATGGGACATTTTGGACCAACGTGTCTCCACCATCATCACAACAACAAATGACTCTCTTTTGGAAGAAAAGTGTTCATCCCTCCAGCAGAGACTTCCATTGAATATCTGTACATCTCTGCACAATCTGATCCATAGCGCTTCACTAGCAGTACTTAAAATCTCTATTGTGTCTGCCTCTTATCTCCTCATCTTAGTAACACTAAAAATAAAATGAAAACTTAAAAAAAAACACCCTCTTTATTTCCTTCACTTAGCTGCTCTTCAGTGCAGAAGCTTAGAAGCTGTCTCAGGATTTTGGGAATTGCTTTTTTTTTTCCCCTTTACAATTATTTAATCTGGAAATTGAATTCAAAGGATCCTCCAGGATCACCTCTCAATAGAAGAAAACTGTGTGTGTGTGTGTGTGTGTGTGTGTGTTGTGTGTGTGTGTGTGTGTGTGTGTGTGCGTGCGTGTGTGTGTGTGTGTGTACAGTACAGCCCCAGGTTTCACATTTTTATATATATTTCTTTCCAGGCAAACTCTATTGATCCCTTAAGATGAAATCCTCTCTTGTCCCGAGGGACAGCTACAGAGCAACAAGCGTGAAGTTGGAGGATTGGGTGTCTCGCTCAGGGACCGTCTCATCCCGTTGACTCTGTCAAACAGCAGCTGCTCCTGCTGAAGGACAGCTTCACTTTTCTCTTCAAATATCTGGTCTTGAGTTTCGGTCTGCTCATTCTTCCTGTCAATCATTCAGTCATACGTGTTCCCACCTGTGGCATCACCCGACCTGCTCCTCCTCCCCACTCACCTCGTTCTCTCTCCAGTGTATATACACCAGTCTGTTTCCACTTTCTCTGCCAGATTGTCTTGGTGCCATGTGCCTTAGCTTTCCAGCACTCTGATCTTTGCCTGCCTGTTTTGGTCCTGATTCTGTTTGTGTTTTTTGGATTTTGCCTCAGCCCGGCTCTTTGTACTTTGTTTGCCTGCTTGGATTTTTGCAGTTGCTGTTGAAAAGTTGGCTGATAAAAAAAAAAAAAAAAAGTCCTGTTTGTGGTTCTGAAGAATTCTGATTATTTCTGTTGCCTGATGTTTCTACGGTGCTCGTTTCAAAAGTTTGGATTGAGGCACTTGAATCGGGACCTTCACCTGCAACATGTGCATAATTGCTCTATTTTTGATAATGTGAAATAGCTTGAAAAGAGCAAGAGAGCAGAAAAACAACCTTACGTGACTAGTTTATTATTGTGTAATCCAGTCCATCCAGGTTTCAGTGCCGAGCCACAGCTCATGTGAAGCCTTCCTCAAACTCTCTCTACTTTTTTCTTCTTGCTTAGTGAGAATCTTTGAGGTCACCACAAACAACAGAGCTTAAATTTCACAGTGTACAATATTCAAACAACGTAGCTGAATTTTTACTTTGCTCAGTTTGTTAGTAGAGACTAAGAAGCGTATTATTTTTCTGCAGTCAACAAGAAAATAACAAGAACTTTTGTGGGTCCTAAACAGGCGACAGGTGAAAGTAGTGCACAAATAGTGAGTGAATTTGGACGCAGCCTGTGTGTATCGCTGTTAATACATCCAAGCTTCATCCTTAATTTAGTCCTTTTTCCTGTTTCCTTGCTTGTTCTTTGACGCAAAAATGAGCAAGGCAAATTCAACCTGCACGTTTTGATGGTCACATTCCCGAAATTCCTTTCCATGCGATACGAGGGTTGCCTAGCAACGAGACTCTTATTCAGACTGAATCTCTATTCAGCGTGTTGCCATGCATTTTCTCAGTCAGTGAATAAATATAAATACTAATTTGTGATATTTCCTGTGGTCAGTCGTCGCAGGTTTAACGACAACTTCCCTTGTTGCGCTTCCCGCTCATGTGAGTGCGTGCGTATGATGCTTTTGTGAACTTTAGTTTAGAAGTGAAGCATGTTGCAGGAGATGTGGACTATGTGTGCGGACAGATAAACTGACAAACTATTACGAGCGTTGGCTGAGTCCTTGTGTTTTTTGACTTGCTCAATAAACAAACCATGAAATTCAATAAAGGCTACCATGTTTGTTGTGAAAGTGCTCAAGGCCAATCTCCTTAAAGGTCCCCAGTGTCACTTAATATAGAGATCACAAGGAGAAAAAAAATGCCCCAGGGAGATGTAACATGTGCAGCTGTGGTATAAAGCAGAAGGACAGTCATTTCCCCTCAACTACAAAGCAATGTCACCTTAGGAAGAGGAATGCGTATGTTGAGGAGCTTCCAACACCCTCACACACAAAGAAGAAACAACATAACAAGAGGAACCTACACATGTCCGGTCTCGTGAGCCACGACGAAGGCTGAGGAGAAGCCGTCCTCGTGGTTGAGGGTGCAGCTCCGCACAGGGTGGCACATTCCCGTCACTGGAGCATAACCTGACGGACACAAGGAGAGAGGGGGGAGGTTACCGTCACAGACTGTTAAATGAGAAATGTCAAGGGAAACTGACTTCTTTTAAATAAATAAAACTGTCCGAGATCTTGTTTGTGTCGACATAAGCAGCTGTACAAGAACTTTACAACATTGTAGTTTTGCTTGTGGTACAGAAAATTAAGTATCATATGGAGACCAGTGCTGACATATTAAACCTGTACCAACATTAAATACCCAAAGGTGAAAACGCAGCATGCACATAGCTTCAGGACAAAGTTGAACAATCTGAATTTTCACCACTTTATTCTGCACATGTTAACAAACACGCTAATGTTTCGGCCAAGTGGACTTCACCAGTAAAATAGCTAGTAAGGAAGGATGCATTCAAACTCTGATTTACAGAAAGCCCATGGAACCCCAAAATCATCCTCCCCAACAGCAACCACCCAGGCCATTTGAAACGAAACATACCAAAGGGACAGATCTCACGACTAAGGAGAAAAGGCTCAGTACTAGATGAATTCAAATGCAAAGTAGATGAGATGAAATCAAAATTCTATAAAAGAAATTTTCATATATCCATAATAAATGAAGCGTAAAACCATGCTGTAATATCTTCAAAGTTTGAGTTTCTTAATCTGAAGAAAGAATAACTTCCACAACTGAATTCAATCACTGTCAGAAACTTTGGGACATAATCGACAGACACTGGCACATCCTAAGTGAAGAACCATGAAATCACTAAATCCACCTCCTCCTATCAGTCTGACCACAATCAGAGACAACCTTGTACTTTTCAATCTACCAAACCTAATCATACTTTGTTTCATCTAAAAGGAAGCTTCAGATGTGGGAAGGGCAGTCATGACTGGGGAAGTAGAGCAGGTTGGCCACTAATCGGACGGTGGGTGGCTCGTTCCTCGGCCCCTCCAGTTCAAGTGTCCTTGGGCAAAATAATGAACCTGGTGATGTACCATTGGTGTGTGAGTGTGTGTGTGTGTGTGTGTGTTACAGAAGCACAATGTGTAGAACAAGTGCTGTATGAAGTGTGTGGATGGGTAGTGTAGTGTAGTGGAAAGCTCTTTGAGTGGTTGTTAAAAATTGGAGAGCTCTATATAAATGAAGCCCATTAATCACTGTAACTGTAACTGGTGAAAAGTTTCCTCATTAACTGCATCACAACATCTACAGCCAATCACTATCATGAAATCAAACACGGCTCCACAGCCACTCTGCACTTAATTGGATGTGAACATGTAACACCTCCAGCCAAAACTATACTCTGAGAGAGACGTACTGGATCGCAGTACTCAACACAATGACACCTGTTGGACTGAATGATGATCTCACTTTTAAATGCTTCCTCTGAACAAATTTAAAAAGAGAATGAAAATTGCAGAACCTGTAACCTCAGCTAGAATTGTTAACTTGTATAGGATTTACCACTTCACCTGCTTTTAATCATTGTCATAATATCAAGGAAAGATGTATATGGGACAGTAGAAACTCAATTACCATGTGACCCTTTAAAAGTGCTATTTGTAAGATTTCTCTGCCACCACACGTGGTTTCTTCTCAGGAACAGGTGGTGGTGATTTTCACTTGACAAGAGCATTGGCCATTATTTTCTTTAAAATACAAGAGGTTATAATTCGCCCTCTGAGTAGCGCTACATCTCCAGGGCAGATTGAAGGCTAAAGTGAGTCACTATTTGAAAGTGACGAGACGGGCTGGGGCTAGTTGGTTAGCATGCTAACTTCAGTAGAAGTTAACATTGGTGTTGCTTTCCACCTCTGGAAACAGCTGTTGGTGAGTAAAGGAATGAAGTTTGATGTTGAACTCGCAACATTTCTTCTAGACTGATAAGCTCACAGCTGTTATTGCTAATGTTAGCTATGTAGCAATAGGAAATCTTACAAATAGCTCCTTTAAGCCAATCACGTGCTAACTCTTGTATATAGATGACATGACTTCTATTTTCTATTTGAAAAAGTCTCATGTTTCATGTCACTGTTGACTTTTCAATCTTTAACCAAGATGACAGTTTTTCTCGACATGTCACCAAGTTCTTTAAGTTATTTAAAGATAATTATATAAAAGTGAATCATACTTCTGGCTGCCAGGAGAAGATACTGTCAAGAGAAAAACTAAAAAAATGTACGATATAAACATTTCCTTGTTATGCAGATAAAAGAAAACTGGAAGCAAGATTTTCCCTACAATTAATAATTTGTACTATTCTCCCAAAACAATGGAGGTGAAAAGAGTGTTATTGTGGTGATCAAAACACAGAAAAATGACTTCAACAGCTTGATTTTCCAAAAATATTGTTATTTTTACTTTGGATAATTAACAGACCGTGTTATCAGCAAATCTCAGTGACACTACTTATTCCCTAAGAAATAGTCTGTAATGTCTGTAGATCATCCGTAACCATGACACTGTTTCGGAAATACATGCTGCTGCTGAGTTTTTCAAATATAATTCTTCAATGCTTTGAGCCCCACAAAATAAATTGCATTCACCTCCAGAGTATTAAAGTGGAGGAACCTTTAAACAGGACAGATCCGTGTGTACGTTTGTGTGAACACGCTCTGTGTGTTTGGATGTGTCACACGTACATCATGATTGTGAAGATATAAGTGATGCGGAGCTGTGCTGCTCAACAGGAAACAGATATTACAAACATGGTAGGGCGGACACACACACACACACACACACACACACACACACACACACACACACACACACACACACACACACACACACACACACACACACACACACACACAGTTGGGGATTCAGGAGGGAAGGAAGGAAGTGTTGTTCCTTTTGTCAGCTTCATGATTATTAAACATTATTAAAATTCATATTTTCACTGTCCCACTACTTCCTGATACGCTTTCTTTGCAAGATGTTGCATCAGTCGCTGGGACCACATTGTTCACATCAGTAACTGAGGGTATGGAAGGAACAAACCTGAACTGTGCCAGAATTAGAATAAACACGTGTATCCTCATTTAGTCCTCCCTCTGTGCAGAGATTAATCTTGTTTGACATTATATTACTTCAAACCACAAATGCTGATATATTTTACAAGAAGTGAACCACACACTACCAGGCAAAGACAGACATCAGGGAGAATAGATTTTGGCACAGCACTGCTAATATACATTTGGCACAATGCCACTGATATTGCCCTGTCCTCATGTAAAAATAAATTCATTGATCATTTTGGACATCTATCTACAAATAACCATTTTCATTTTTGAATAAACTTTTGATGAGTTTCCTATCTACAGGGTGTTTGCTTGATGAAAACTTTTAACTGAAACAAATCTGTAAATGCAGTTAAACTTGGGCTTATCTTGTTTAGTTAAACTGAAGCTATTTATGCTTTTGTTGGCAGAGAATAAGAGAATTCTGTCAGATTTTCTGTACTGTCATTGGGAAAAAAATAGAAATCCCAAAACATCAAAATCTGCAATCAGACACAATCAGACACAACAGCAGCCGCGCATCAGCGGCAGTTCAAAGGATAGTAGCTGGGTGTCAGTCATGTGATCATGAATCCTCTGCACAGTATTTATTTTGTACTGTAAGAATGGTTTAGAGAAGTGTGCAGACCAATTGAATAACAACATGTTAGTGTCCGGGTTATCATACATGGAAACAACATGCAGACTCATGTGACTCAGAGTCAGAAGGTCTAATAATCATAAAATGAAAGTAAATATTGATAGTCCCTGATAAATATCTACAACCCAGGAACTTGGACGTTCCAGGAACACTCAGGCTCCCTGATCACACAGGCTTTTTTACACCAAAATTAAGGTGGAAATGTGTCCTTTTTAAATGCAGGTAAACCACTTAAAAGGGCGACTGACACCTTTCCCACTGTTAGAAAGGGTATCTGAAAGGTTTAAGGACAGACAGAAACTCATTGGAAAGGCCTTGATCACCTAAATGAAGTTAAGAAGATGTGTTGTCAATGAATGGTAAATGCCTTGCCTTAGTTTTTGTATCACTGATTATTCTCTTAAGAGCACACAACAAAGACAGACGCAAGAGTTGAGACACATGGTTTGAAGGCTGATGAAGTAAGAATAGTGTTGTCAACCCAAGATAAATGTTTCCTGACAAAACAGATGACCTTGGCTGTCAGAAGCACTCTGTACAGTACACTCGACGTATAGATGAATATGAATTCAAAGTTTTCAGGCAACTGCTTTTATCTTCAACTGAGACAAATGTGATCAAGATTTCACTCAGAATTCAAGACGAATCATAAGATTTTTCCCACTTATTTTGTTTTATATCTAATTAAGTGTCATGAGCATTTCCATGAATGGGTCGATCCCTGGGATTACAAAGATAGACGGGTAAACACTTATCTCAAGCCAGGGTCACAAATGAACAAAGGCTCTGAGCAAACGCATCCTTAAAAATCAATAAATGATGTGTGAAGGCAGCGTCTGCCACTAAAGACTAGGAAAATGCTGAGGTTTTAATTCACACAACACACAAATAAGCAGCGCCCTGCATACCTGCAGCCAGTATAAGCAGAAAACGCTCAACCAACACAGACCACAAATTCACATAAACGCCAAAGAATGCCAACGTCAAACAAACACATGTATTTCTCCTCAGCAAATGTCACAGGAGACCCAGGGAGTGAACACTAACATATTTCAGTATTTCATTTTATTAACTGGATATAAAGGATGCCAATTATGTGATTGTGTTATTGTGTTTTAAATAAAAGTATCGGAAATAGAGCTGATGTTTATGTTATGGCCACCAGCTATAATTAGCATAATTAGCATTAAACTTTATTTCTGAGATATGTTTTTTTGTCTTGAGTTCGGTGTGGCAGATGCCTTTTAAATATGTGATGCTGATGATCCTTAGTTGCTTGTTGCCACGAACTTTTGTTGCAACTGTGAACAAAAAGCTGCTGAATCTGACTGCAAATTTAATTAATTTGATTTAATGAATGCAGAAAAAACAAAAATCAAAGGCTCACAGACTATTGCACCAAAAAACAAAGCAATGTTTTTTTCTTGCAGTGTATGAGCCATTTGTTTGTTGTCTTTTGTTGGTTGTTTTTCAGCCAAGGACCTGTTCTATTTTTGGCTTAGGTGTGCGTGTCCAGTTTGATTTAATTAATGTATCAATAGCAGCTGCTTGTTGTCAACAGAGATTTATGGTGGTTAATTGGACATTTCTTACCCAAAATGCTCCTTGGTAGGCACGGATGATTTTTTTCTGTTTTTAATCACATTCTTTCAACCAACATTTGACTGATTGATCCGAGACAGATATTTTCTAACACAGGTGCTCATCTTTTGTACCGATGATTGAGCTTGGGGAGTTTCATGTCAATCCGAGATCTGGAAGTCCTCCAACTGCCACCCAGAACTGTTTAAGCAGAAAATGAATGTGACTTGACTTCCAGAGCCTGAAAAAGCTCCTCGCACTTTGAAACTATTATATATGTAGAAGCTCATTTTGTCAAGTTTTTCATTGAAAGCTTTCTCCACTTGACAGAGTGATGTATTTTCAAGCACATTCAGTCCATTTCAATAGATATTTCTCACCTCATAGCATGAGATGCCTCAACTGAGACAGCAGCTGAAAATGTTTAAAACATCACATCAGCTCTGCCTGTTTAGCAAAGCTGAAGTCGCAGCAGCCGACAAGTCCTCGTACATTAATGACAAAACAAGGAGGGGCGTTTTCTGACCTGTCGACCACATGGTTAACACGTCTCAGTCGTAATAAAAACCGGTTGTTTTAAGTTCGTCATACGACAAACGATGTGGGTTTTTCTCAGCTGTGTGAAGGAGTGAAGGGTATCTGATGTTAATTAACTGTTTAATGTGTGTAAGTAGATTCACTGAAGGCTTAGGAAACACAGGACCACAACCTACACAAAGGATGGAGCGGGAATAGGTTTTCTTTATTCCTATGTTTGTTTGATTGATTAGCTTTGCTATTTGGGGAAGGCAGAAGCGGCATTTCCATTCCACCTTTACCATCAACTGTTTCTATCAACCTCTTATTGTCTCTTCGCTGTCCGCGGGGTGAAATCTGGTCAGTATCTCTGTTTTCTTAAGCTTGTGCAAATGATTCCATTTCAAAACATGTCACACTCTAGCAGAGAGACTTAATGACATATTGCTTTACAGCATGGCTCTATGCACTTATCAAAATATAACAATGGCTCAAGGGAAGTACAAAGAAGTGATTGTAAGATGTTTTCCCCAGACAACACTGAAACAATTCAGCCTTTCACTAGCGGGAGTCCTACAGGAAGCCATGAAGCCAGTCACGTCTTAATGTCCTTGATGGCATCAAAGAAAACTGATGCTGCTCCGAGTGGGAATTGTCATGTTTGATTCACAACAAAAAAAGGCAGCAGCCATTGGTTGATTTCCCCCAATAGATTTAGCCTGAATTTGATGAAACACAGCAGCTAGACTATATATATCATAAAAAAAAACATTGTATTCACTCAAATGGTCTGACAGGAAGCGTGCCAAGAAAAATTCAATTAAACAAATCATTTTTCTCTTGACTTTTGGGAAATCACTGTTGGTTAGCTGTGGACGGAGGATGCACTTATCTGTTTTCGTGTGTCTTCTACTGCACTTGGAAAAGAAAGAAAGGGGGCTTCAAAAGATTTGGTTTTTGCACAGGAATAAGCACAGTGTCGAAAAATCTGTAAATGTAAAAGTATTCTGATGTGATGTCTTTTATTCCTAAAATCAAAGTGAAGCTGAAACTCAAACAGCACAAAAAAAGTACAGAAACAGCTTTCTGACTGTTTCCTGTTCTTCAGAAGGCTGCTATACAATCATGACCATTACATGTTCAATCACCGAAACATGTGGGTTTATTCTCTAGGGATCACAAAAATTTTGTGTTCTGCTGAGAGTCTGCACAAAATTGGTGGGCCGCCCAACTGACAGACAGATAATCTGATAATTTTACATATGTCAAGGAATTTTCTTCCTTTTACTGTTATTTTATTTTCTAGGCTTTACTCACACCCCAAGATTTCATAACAACCTCCCATTGTTGGACAAAGGTTCCCTGTGTACCCAAGGTCATCTAGACCTCTGAACATCCTAGATATTAGAGGTTTAGGGAAAAGCATAAGCTTAGACAGAACCGTCCAAACATAGTTGCAGTCAAGGATGAGTGAAGTGAGGCAAAGGGCAGGACACGTGTAATACTAATTCGCCGAGAACATGTGACAATGACCAGGCTTAAATGTCCAATAGAGTCTTCACACGTATAGGTTTAGACTATCATTTTGCTGTCTTTGTATTGCTCATCATTTTCTCCTCTGTGCCAAGCTTACAATAAATACTTCTGCCTGAGACATCTGAACTCCTGATGATTTTAAATATACTGTATAATGCACGTTCTTTCTGTACTGGAGACATTAAGTCCCAAAAGGCAAGAGAGGTGATAACCTTTTAAATTCACGACATGGTGTATTCTGACATGTATCTGTGATTCTGTACATCCAAATTAGAAATTACGATAAGTGAGGTAAAGGCTTTTGATGTTTCACACGAAAATATAACAACAGCATTGTGTTGTTACAATGAAAATCTTCACACTTAAACACTGCTTGTGTTTCTGTGTGCCGCTGCTTTATTTCAGTTACTATTAATAGCTGTGAAGCACTACACTGACAGTGCAGGTGTCAAAAACAAGCCTATACTGTACTGTGACTGACTGCAGGCAAGACGACGTTGCCTGAACGGTTTTAATCCTGTAGGTAAAATGTTTTGATGCAGGTTCGAACTCAGTTCAGTTTAGAGGGAACAGACACCGCGATGTCTCCTGCCTTTTAATAAGAGCAGAAGTCACAAGCTGATCTTCTCGCTGCTGCTGATGCTTCAATTCTCCTGGCAAAGTGAAATAGAGGCATCACTCACTGCACGTCGAAACACAAACACTGACCCTTTTCCATCTGTGCCAGACCTACTGGGAAGAGAATATCACTCATGGATCCTTTCAGTATTTTACCCAACTTAGTCTTTTACATACGAGGCAATAGTGAAGATGAAGAAGATAAAAGGCTTTGTCTGTATGGAAAATATAGGGCCATGTTGTTTTCAGTTACAGTATGCAGGCATGCACTCATTGCTAATTAGGCATGAAGGGAAGTGTCTCTGACACACTTCAGTGTGTTGCTCATGGGATCAGACCAAAGTCCTCAGCAGGGGGGCTACCTCACTGACTAAGAAGCTTTAATTCCATCTTTGATATCCTGCAAGCAGTTTTATAACATCAGAATTTAATCAAAATGGAAAACTCTTAGATCCAACAACCACTTATCAATGTCTGTTTTTTTGTTGGTCCACTGAAGTAAATATCTAAAAAATTAGGTACTTCATTACATCATGAAATCCTGTCCAGATGTTAAGCTCACTGATTCCCAGCATTGCCCCCAACCTGTGATATTATGGTATTAATGGTATAAATGCTGCCTACTAATGAAGAGCAACTCCATGTCTACAAGGTCAAATGAGAAGGTTCATGATTTTATGGTATGTATATATATATATATGGACACAATACTGAGGAACAGAGACATATCATGTCATATATACAATGTTGCTCATAAAGTTGGAATAAAATATTTTGCGGCAGCAATTTAGGTCCCTTTGGTGCTCAGACGAGATACAATCTGCTCTATACCCATGATATTCTGTGTTTCCTGTCATTCTGATCAAAGAGCAGCGTACACCTGATAAACATATCTTATTGCTATGATTATTAACAAAGCTTTTACCTGGACAAAGAAAGCAGCAGTAACGCTCAGCACCAAACATGAATGCATTCAATAAGTCTGAAAAAACGCGACTGTGTCAGTGAGTTCTGCCTCGGTCATGCTGCAGCTTATTAATTCCTTAGCTTTTGTCTCCAGAAAAAAGGAAGGAATTAGCAGATAAGCCAAAGCCAAAGCAAGATCCTTGGTTGCAAAATGAAAAAAAAATGCAGCTGCTGTTCACAGGGCCAAATAAAAAAAGTTGCGTCTTTAATAGTGTCAACTTGGGTCAGTTAGTTGCTCTTATTGTTTTCTGTTTGGCTGCTGTGGAGAAAATAAGAGCAGTGCAAGCAGTCAATATCTGAGATTCCAGGCTTTCCAGGTCTGCACCCACAAGAATCGAAATTAAGGAAAAGGTGTCAAATACTATATGAAGCACAAAAGGGCTTTGGGTTGTTAGGATCTGTCATGCTATTTGCACTTGATAGTGATGATAAAGGGCCTTATGATTGTTCAGCGCTTGATGTTTTTTTTGGAATCAGACAAAGGCTCTATGTTTTCAGCTTGAGCAACTGGGCAACAAAGGATTATTATCTGCACATAATACACAAATAAGAGCCGTGTCTGAAGCTTTCTTGAAAACAGCTTGTTAAATGTGCAATGTGAAATTTGCATGAGAGTTCACCTTTTAACACCGACCCAAGGTGTGTAATCCCTTAAAATGAATTGAGGGCAGTCTGAGCCTCTCATGGCTGTTAAGAATAAAACAAAGATTCAGTCCTGATTAAACAGTAGCAGATTTTACAAGACAGGATGCTTTGACTGCTGTGTATCATGATGGATAACCTGCTGTGCCTGCATTTGGATTAGCGATCCCAAGCAGGTCAAAATGCTGCAGGCAACAGTGCACTCTCAATTGAACCACAACAGCGTGTCCTCCGGGGGGCCCTTACCCTGCATCCCTGTGGGGCCGAAGCCTTGGCGAGTGAGGAAAATTGCATGGTCGTGGTGTTCGGCATGATCAGGGTCGCCTTTCTGCTGCACAAATGCCCAGCGGCACACATTCTCCAGGCTCCGTGATGGGTTCCCCCTCTCAATGAGGCTGATGGACTGACATGAAAGAGGGAGAGAGAGAATTGGTTACCGATGAACCCTGACTGTGTAAATGAACACATTAATATTCTGTCAGAAGTCTGAGATTGTACAGATTGTTAATCCTGACTGGTATGAGTAGTATTCTCCGTAGACACAGATTTAACATGATGTTTCTAGTGTGATAATAAGTGGAGAGCAAAAACTGAATTTCCTCTACACCATCTACAAAGCAAACATACTGCACATCACATGTATTGTTTATACTGCATATTACCTTCATTGTGAGTGCAAGTGTGTGAGCCTGCATTTTTACAGTGTGTGTGAAAGAGAGCGAGAGTGGCTGACCCCTGCAATCTGCATACATTTTCTTCCCTATTTAGCATCTCTGCTCCATTATTAATGGCTATGGATGTGTCACTAGCGTGCGCTGCCAGGCTGAAATAACCATTCCTCTGAAGCGATTATAAGCATGTGTCAGCAGCATGAGAACAAATGGCATCACTGCTAACAAATCTACGACATGTTTGGATTGAGTGCTGTGTGTCTGTAATTGGTATTATTCTGATTTTGCACATGCAGGATGGCAGATTATTAATAGCAGGCATGAGACAATTGGAGCAGGAGGACATTTAAAACAGATTAAAAATAAGGTTGAAATTGAAAGTAGATGATTTATTGCTCTATAGAAGTGTTGGTTCTTTTTCTGTGCACACGGGATGATTTCGCATTTTTACCAGACTGAGGCAGAAACATTGAAGCAACTTTCTTTTTCTCTTTGTTTGCTGTTACAGCCGTTGACGAAGGGATAAATCTTCACCTTAGGGTCAAAAGCTCTGTTCCCCCACAGCAAACACAGAGAATTGGTAGGCACAGACTTTCAGTGTGGTGAAGGGGGGTTAGCATTTGAGCTGCCCCAATGCAGCAACACATTCAACATGTTATCCATAAATGTTCTGCTTTATTCATGCCGACGCTCTGCCAGAGCTTCTGGAACATCCTGGTCATTGTTTAGGGAGATTTTTGCTGATAAGAGTCCGGCCAGTGGGCAGGAGAATATTCTCGTCAACATTAAGTGGTAAAATATATGAAATGTCAGCAACTGTTTCACAAAATGGGAAGTTATCACGGATCTTCATAGGTAAAATAATCAATTAATTCATCTGTCAACTGTGAACTATGAGTACATCTGTTCTTTACAAAGCTTAAAAGTTGCTATTAATCCTTTATTAATAATATTTCTTGTAAATGGTTTTATGAATGCAGGGCCAAAAGGGAACTGGGACAATGTTTGTTTGTCCTGTGTTAACCTCATAAACAGGTAGTTTTTGTTTGACAACAGGAGGACTAATTATTGTTCATCTATCAAGCAAAAATGTCAAACATCAACTGGTTAAAGCTTTCATGTGTGAAGATTTGCTGATTTTCCCTGTCTTTCATCACTGTCATTTAAATATCTTTGGGGTTTTTGGACACAACAAGTAATCTGAACATGTCAGGAGCAGTTAGTTTCATTTTAACAGTCTGTGAACAGCAGCACTATCATAGCGTTAGCTGAAATTATGACATCTACCATTTTGTCAGATCTGTGACAAAGCAAACAGAAGTAAGTATCTTTAATCACTGATTTTTTGATGCATCTAGCAAGATACGCTGTTTCATGGCACCTTTTTGTGAAATTTGAGATGTTAAATTCATTTTTCTATGACCACATTACTGCTAACAATGATACAGCAGCCATTACTCTAGGTCTCTGAGGCTAATATGTTGCAGTCTTCTGTTTACTGTTGGGCTATGTGTTGTAGTTCTGATGGGGATTGTTCTTCTTTCCCTGCTGATATTAAGCTGCTACATCGCACATGTATCACACACATTCGAGCTAACTTTTATTTGCTAACTGACTCTATTTATATGTTTACTAGATTAGTGTTAATAAAAGCTACCTTTTGTCTAAGTCTTTGTTTACTGTATTTCATTTTTCTGATTTCTAACCTCCATGATTAACTGTGTTGTGTTTTATCCAACACAGCACTTTCACAACTGCTTCCACTAAAGATTTTAAAGGCCATTTTCCATCTTTAACCTTGACTTGAAGTGTGTTTAGTGGTTCAATACTGTAGCCGTGCACCTGTTTACATAGGCAGAATTTTGATTCTGTGAAATTGTGATGGCAATTTTTTCTAAGCATTAGTTGATTGAAATAATTCATAGATTAATCAATGATGAAAAAAGTCAGTAGTTGCAGCCCTCTCATGGTGACTCAGACTTCAGTTGACTTCAGTGTGATGTGATCAAACCTTGTGGAGAAGCAATTTTCTGTCTCTCTTCTCCCACTCACTGAAAAATTGTACTCTGTGGTGCAAACGCTCTCACTGTCTGAGCTTCTGTCATTTTCAGTAATTTTCTGCATTTCAAAAGCAAGGCAGTTCAACACAAATGGAGGAACTATGAAAGCTCACCTTGGCATAGCCCAGCATGATCATCCTCACCAGAACCACATTGATGTGGACGCCCAGGGACTCGTCGTGGTAAATCTCATTCACCTGAGAAGCGGGGAGAAGAAGAAGGGTTACATGAAGCAAAAGACCATCTGTGTGATTTCTGTGAAAAACGGAAATTAAGGATAATAGGGATAAAACTAAAGTCAAAGTTTGTTGTTGTAGAAAAGCTAATATTAGCAAATAAAGGTTTCTATTCAATGGAGAAAATCTAGAGTTTGATCATTGTTTAAAATATTGTCATGCCTTTATGAATTATAATGGTTCATTTAAGAATACCATTGAGCTGCTTAAACAGGCCTCCAGTGCAATGTTAGTCATTTTCTGTAAATGTTTTCTGTGAATTACACTAGATCTGGGGCAGCTGGGAAGATGCACACTCTGTATCACAGTTAGGAAAAGATCTATTGGCTACTGGGTGAGGCTGTTAGAAGTAACTGAACTCAGTTGCATCGTAATGGGTCTTGCAGGTTAAGTAGATACTGGATGACTGTGGTTTGTCTCATCTCCTGACTCACACAAAAATGTAACAGCACTCACTGGTTGAAACCAACTGTTGAAAGATCAGTTCCTGCAAAAGTTTAAATTCTGTTTATGTAGAATTTAAACAAAAGCTCAAACAGGAGAGACATCTGTTGTGTGAAAACCAAAATTGCAGGCAGGCTACTTGTAATTTTAGCATCAGAATTCCTGCAGTCATTGGAAGATACCCAGGCTTAGACAGGAACCAGATGATTTGAGTTATCATATTCTAAAGAATGTCCTTCTTTCTTTAAGTTACATTGGTAGCCAGGGTTGTGCGTCATTGTTTTGTCCTTAGAGTTAGCTCTGTTTGTGCTCTATACCATGTGATCATGGTAGTGAGTCACACAAATCAAGAAAAAAAAAAAGGTCAGTAAGAGGACTTTCAGTAGCTCACACAAATAGCATTTCTTTTGAGGCATTTGCGTCACTGTTACATTACACCCCACATTTTGTTGATTCTGGTTTTCTACTTTCCACTCAGGATTGTAGGAGAGTGAGAGAAACAAACCACAAAGCCCTCTTTACAAATCACTCTGTGAATGACTGTAACTACAGACCTGTGCAACCACTATTTTGTGGCCTTCTGAGAGCCACTGAATACAGGAAGGAGGAACATCTTATAAACATGTTCTTGTTCCTCATAAGACATGGTTTGCCATACCAGAAGAATTTTAAAAAGAAGTCTAAACCAGTATACAGTGCCTGCAGTTTATGCACTCATACGTTTTCAGGAAAAAGGAGCTTTTAAATATACACAGCTATGCCACAATGTGTGAAAACTAGGGTCTTTATGATGAATGCAAACACATTGTGGATACAACACGGTTGGATTTGCTTCATGGGGTTGACTCAAATGTTTTTACATAATGCGTGGAAAAGCCTTTGAGATAATTGTGCCTTTACAATTATGAGAGTCTGTGGAGGAAAAAACACATGCACAGAGCTACAGAGACAGTAAGAGAGAAGCATGTGATTGTGGCTTTTTAGTATTCAGGCCATCGTTGCTCCCTGCAGCCTCAAAAGTAACGTAAGGAGTCCTGGGTAAATCAGTGAGCCCGGTCAGTGAAGGACTCTCCACAGGTAGCCAGACAAGATGTTTCAATTTGAGGGAAAACGTATAGCGGGCTTTTCAAGCTGTATTTAGCAGTTGTCACTCTGTTTTACACCCCAACACTATTATCTGCCTCAGCATGGTTGCGCTACACCCGTGATTGTCAGTGACTGAGTGAATGATGAAGTTACACTATTGGTCAGTTGGGCAACCTCCGAGGCTGAAAAATATGGCCAACATGGAAGCTTCAAAATTATTTGGCGTGAACAGTTTCTATGACATCATCAGTGGGTGTTTACAGCGGATCAAATAGTGACTGGGGCATTTATTTATTGAAATGCAGAAGGTACTATAACAGGCCTGCACAGTGAGGCAGGTCTTTATTTCTAATTCCCTCTTATTAATATATATGTAGAATTCCCGTTTGCCCTGTTAAAGTTACCCCATTACACATAAATACAAACATTTCCTGTTACTGTTTCAAAATAAAAGCCCTCTAGCATTTCAGTGGACAGAAGCCCTTATGCTCCTGAGACGAATATATTATTTTTTGTGATGACATCATGTTGTGCTAAAGTATTTTGAGATTATTTTTTATTAAATATGTTTTGGAATCGGCTGGCTGCGTGGCGCTGTCCAAGGTACTGAAAGGGTGATTTAATTCTGGCATGTTAAATTAGCATAATGTTTTTTTTTGTGTATAATTGCATCCCATATGTCAGCATGAGGAAAGGACAAGGTCCAGAATTCAGGTATCTGGGACATATTAAATGCA
The DNA here is from genome assembly GCF_021018895.1 of Seriola aureovittata. Taxonomy (NCBI): domain Eukaryota; kingdom Metazoa; phylum Chordata; class Actinopteri; order Carangiformes; family Carangidae; genus Seriola; species Seriola aureovittata. The sequence goes on from NC_079368.1 coordinate 18,795,300, forward strand.
CTGATGGATTTTCTGTTTAATTAACTCTAGTTCAGTTATCTACCTGAACATGCTGATGCTTATCAAACACATACCGTATGTTCACATCAGCAGAATAAAATTGAATGTGGTATTAAACCAGCTGATCAATGAGTGAGTGAATTAATTTTGTTTTTATTTCATTCAAAGAGGTGCCTGTCTCTGTGCAGCTGTAGCTGTCTTATCTTCATCCTCTCTAAATTCCTTCAGCTTGCAGTTAGTTAACAGTTTCAAATTTGGGGAAATACTAGCATGTAACTGTCCATAAAGTGACTTTTTACATTTCTGTTTGTGTGTAGATTAAACAAATGAAACACAACATGTTAATTAGTGAGATTTACAGTTGCCGTTATACACTGTTGCTCATAAAGTTGGAATAAAATATTTTTTTACCTCTTTCCATGAAATGATGGTGACAATATGATTTATTCTTGACAGATAAAGTGTATATCTTCTCCAAACTTTAGTGGTCAATCTCTTCCAAAGTGATTACTGATGCATTTAAATAGGAATAAATAGAGGATTGTGTCTGAAAACAAAATTATTTCAACTTTATGGGCAACCGTGTATATACTTTTGAACTTTGGACAAAGCCAGGTTGGCTGTTTCCCTCTTGCTGCCAGGCTTTATGCTAAGCTAGGCCTCCCAGCTTCAACTCCATAATCAATTAACAATAACTGAAAGTGATATAATATAATATAATATAATTATCATTTGAAGAGATTCCATGTTATCACATGACAAGACAAGGACAACATGTGTTTTACTGACAGCTGACCTTTAAAAGGCCCAGTGTGTGTGGTCGCCCGTCACTCTGTATTTAGTGCTGCTGTTTTGTCACTAACTGATTGACCGTACAATAAGCACCAATTGAATCAGTGAACGGATCAACATCTTGTCCAGACCTCTGACACATATGTAAGAGAAGACCTCATTAGCAACCAGGAGCAGTTGGACTGAAGCGACAGGCAGCATCACAGTGGGTCTCATTTTCTTTGGGCCACTGATTCCTCACTGAGTTTATTCGCCTCATTGCACAATATGTCAGTGTTCTCCACACAGGGTAGAGGAGATGGGAAAAAATATTCCAGCAACATATTACTACATGCAAAATTCGCCTCAAATTTTCTGGGTGCGGCGGCACTGGAGGAGCTGTGAAACAAACTCCAAACAATCTTGCTGAACATGACCCGAGCTACACATGATTTATGTTTCATTTAGAAAAAAAAGACAGATAAACGCTGCTCATCCTGAACCGGCATCCACTGGTGGGGCAGCTCTGCTCTGCTGGCAGGGGCTGCACTGTGTGCCTCCTCCTTCAGGGTGAGCTAAAATTACACCATATGTTATCTGTCTCCCACACACCTTTCTGCTTACTGTCAAAGGTTCGACGTTCTTGACACCGCAGCAACTTCTTAACAGATTACTCCATACATTTACAGTAGTATTTCCTCTTACTGTATGTGTTCATCCTCACATTTCATTTATCCAGCTCATGTTCACCGGCCCAGAGCTCAAAATGGCCACAATATATCACTGGGGAGGGAAGCGGGAAATTGATGGGGTTACCGATCAATACCACTAACTTGATTACTTCCCCAGCTGTCTGTCTCAAAACGGACTTTTTGTGTGGAATCACTTCAAGAAACTCTCAAGTGTCGCTTCATGTTGGAGCTTTGGTATTAAAACTTAGAATTCAGCATTTCATCACAGCTAAGCATCAAGCTTTGTCACTTGCTGTCTTCTCTGCTAATGAGATGCACAAGACTCGCATATAAATGAGAAGCTGCAGACACAAAACACTAAGTGTGTGTATGTGAGTCGGTTTTACTGTCAGTCAGTCCTGATGTGTCCGAACTTGACAGCTGAACCCTGAAAGTGGCAAAACTGACGGAAACAGCAGTTGATGAATGAAACAAACTTCAGGAGGGTTGAGGAGATGAAAGGCATGTGTGGGAGAGTGCAAAAGACAATCAGAGAAAGTGAGGATGACACCTCAACCTGAAAGAATTTAAGATTGAAGAGTTTTAGCCAAAGAAAGTAAAGGATTTAAACATCTTATACTTTTATGTTTTCACTAAATTAAAAGTTCTGTTCTGACAATGGACCATGGTCCTACTTTAAAACATGCTCAATTGAAGTATTACAATAATTACCTCTTGCACTGTATGTACTGTATGATGTGCCAAAAGTACATGGACACCTCTGACCGCATGCTTTTGGCTTTCCTTTGGTATTCCTTTACCTCCACTTGAGGGAATGCTTATTTCTACAAGAGCAGTTTATTCTATTATATTTTAGACAGATGTGGTCCTACAGTTTAAAGAATACCCTGTCCTGTTTCAACATGACAATTCCACCGTGTACGAAATGCAGTTAATAAAGAAATGGTTTTTCCCAGTTCGGTGTGGAAGAACGTGAATAGCCTGCAAAGAGCATTCACCTCAACCCCATTTAACACCTTTGAGCTGAACTGGAACGCTGACTGCAAGCCTGATCTTATCACCCAATATTAGTTTTGGACACACTCGCCAATGCTCTTGAAGCTGAATGGGAGTAAATCCTCGAAGCCAGGTTCCGATGTCTTGTGGAAAGCCTGAAACCAGATGAGCGGAGGCTGATATAGCAGCAGGTTAATGCCCAAGGCTTTGGGATGATGTTTACAAAAATTATGCGTGTGAAAGGGCATATTGCAAAGCCTGTTCTTGAGATGAACACCGACACCACATTTTCTCCTGTAGTTTCTACTTGATGATAATACAATCCAATACAACTGCCCCGCAATAAACTCTCTTAATTTATGATGACATTGTTAGTAGTGCTGTTGTACTAGTCTGCATTATAGATTACAAAATATTACAACACACCGTTGGTAATGCAGTCCAGATATAAAACGCAGCCTCCAAGACTTCTCCAATACCAAACCTGTACATGATAAAATGGTAACTCAGCACACTGTTGCTGCAATACCTAAATGTCACCAACAGAGGTCCATAAAAGTCACGCATTACTTTACTTTATGTCCCATGAGAAACGCTCATTAATGAAGTAAAGTGGAACCTCTGCCTCCAGCCTCTCTTGATGTCATGAGTGGGTTCTACTTTTTTTTTTTTTTTGATTTCTTTTTAGTGGCTGTGGCCCACTGGAGTTTGGTTTAGGTAATTTCAGTTAAACTCAAAATTTGTATCTTCTGCGTCTGATTTCAGAAACACAGATCTTCACTGCCTCTGATATCTCGACAGCTGATGTTGCTTAGAAGTGCCATTTCTGCTGAGAGCAGAGTGCGCAGGATATATCTTTTCATTGGAGCTCTTTATGGCCGCTGAGGCATCGTGTAATAACTTCTGTCGGGCACTTTCATGACCGATGTGAAGCTAATATGAGGCTGTTATTGATCTCTGACAAGCTGAGAGGAAAAACTGATGCTACCCCGGGAAGCTATTTCATTCCAATGTGTATCTTTTTATCTGTACACCACAGACTGAAACTGATCCACTAGCAGCCACAATCTTTTGTTAACGACTACCGACAACAAAGAACCAAAAATAAATAATGGTGTGAAGCCTTCAAGCCACAAAATCCCTTTCATCCTCACTCTAACACAGACAGGTCAAAATAGCCAAAAATGATGAGCCATAAAATGCAACAAAAACAGAAGCAACATATTCTGAAATGTTTGATAATGAGTGTTTGATCTCACACCATCATTTGTGAACACCGGAAATGAAACATGCCTTTCACTTAATTGGATTGCAAAGCACAGTTGAATGTACAAGGCATCCATGCATGTGATGTGTGAAAGAAAGAAATAGACAAAAAACAGAAACAAATCAAACAGAGGAGAAAAAGCACAGGGGATAGTTCCTGCGATGGCCGCTCGAATATGCTTTTTTTTTAATGAAGATAAATTGTCCTGATAAAGAAAAGCTGTCCAGCTCAGTCTGACAGCGGTGATAAGGAGGAACGCCTGAGCCACAAGCACTCAAGGAGGTTCATTAATGAGCAATGATCTGACAGTAAAATAAGAGACTTCATTCTTTTTGCTCATTCATTCACTGTAGATTGGGCACTAAGGGTACACACACACACACACACACACACACACACACACACACACACACACACACACACACACACACACACACACACACACACACTCACACATCAGATAAAATTCTTTGGGGGATGGAGAGAATAAAGGGTGTGTGATGGTGTGTGTTGATGACGATGAGCAGGATAAATCAAAGAGAAAGAAAGGGAAGAAAAGAAAGGATGGGACAGGAGAGAAGGAGGAGAGAAAGAAAAGGAACATGGAAAAGAGGAGATGAGAGGAGAAGAGGACTAAAAGGGGAGGAGGGGAGGAACAGGAAAAACAAACGAGGAAAAGGGGAAAAGAAGAAGGTCATGAAGACAGAAAGAAAAAGAGAGAGGAAAAATAAAAAAAATAAAATGATGGGTGAAGATGGACCAGGAGAAAGAAGAGAGGAAAGTGGAGAGAAGTAAAGATGGGAAAAGAGAAGGAGAAATAAAAAGGGGGATAGAGAGGAGAGAAAGGAGAAAAGAAGGACAAAAGGGAGGTTTGTAGACTGGAGAGAAAAAGAGAGGTGAGAGGAGGAGGGGAGAGGAGAGGAGAGGAAAGGAGATGACACAAGGTAAGACCAGAGGAAAAAAAGGGATAATAGAAGGGTAGAAGTTTAGAGGAGAGGAGGGAGGAAAAAAGGATTGGAGGAGAGACGAGAGGAGAAGAGAAGAGCTGAAGGATAGAAGGGAAGAAGAGAGGAAGAGAGGAAGGGAGAGGAGGGGCGATAGGATGGAAGAATAGGAGGGAAAGGAGATGAGAAAAGATGAGTGGAAAAAAGGGAGAATAGTGTTGAGGAGGGAAGGGGAAAAAAGAGAAGCGAAGTATAAGAGGAAAGAAGGACAGATATATGGAGGTATAGGGGAGGAGAAGTGGAAGGATGGAAGGAAAGGAGAGGACATGATCACTGTTCAGAGTCCAGAGACCCAGTTGCCTGCAGTTGAAGCCAGCAGGGACCTCTACTGGAAAACACCATCAATAACCTCATCATGCCATCACAGCCAGAGAGAGAGAGAGAGAGAGAGAGAGAGAGAGAGAGAGAGAGAGAGAGAGAGAGAGAGAGAGAGAGAGAGAGACTGTGGTAGACATGGTTATCACATGGCATCATCACATTTTCTCTGAATAGCTGGACTCTATAGAAGGAACATTTCTTATGGAGATATGTCCAGAAGTAAAAGAGCAGAGAGTTGATTTCGTTTTTTGGTTTTTTTTGTAGGTTCAGTTCTTTTCCCTTCTCTCCCAAAATTGATTAAATGAACGATTAAAGGAATGAAAAAAAAAAAAAGATGAGATAGTCAAGAGTGAGAATATAGATACTGGTCAATGTTTGACCAGTAGATGATGATCCAATCATGACATGGACAACCAGAATTATGAGATATTGAGTCAGTGTTTTATCTTAGTAATACACTTATATAGTAAGTCATAAATACATAATAATAAGGAATAAGTCAACATTATTTGTAATTTTTTAATTATCATTTTGGTCATAATATTGAGTTAAGTTTAGTTTGACGAAAATAATCAAAACTCTTACTCTAAGTTTTTTTAATCATTCCCATGCTTTCATAATTTTTACTCTTTTTTTGGCAGAAATGAGCTTCCATGTAAAATAATAAACAGATGTCACATGTTGTACGGTAATGAAATATTAAGAATTGGTTTTGTTTTCCAGGTCAATTCAGTTCATTCACCGTTTTTCCTGGACAGCCTCTCTAACCCAAACCCACACTCCAGGAAACACATGAGTGACAGGCCCTGATTGGCTGCCATCGACACACAAATGACTGAAATCCTCTCAGTCAGTCCAGCTTGCAGTGTTTGCAGCAGAAAGCCTCCATCCACTCAGCAGATGCACCTTATCTGAGTAGTGGTGACAACCAGGCAAAGTCCAGTCCTGTGATTGTTCTCTAATCAAGCTCACTCGATTCAGGTAATTCACTTCAGCTTTTAACTAAACTGCTTTCATTTCCAAAACACAATAGTCACAATGTGTTACCATTATATTCAATAAAAACAGTGTTTATGAGAGTTTCAAGTGTATAAAGGCAGCGCGGGCAACACAGGCAAATGTGTTTCCACATACACAGACAAAAGGTAAAGGGCTGACTGCGGAGAACGAGTGTAAACAGAATTATGTAATCAATGCTTCTGAACATATATGCATTTGAAAGGATTATCTTTTGTAGCGCTGCTTGAAAAGGATTTACAAAATATTTTCTGGGACAATGTCTTCACAAGAAATGCTTGACAAGTAATCGGGAACACAGCCAGCCCCTCTGCAATCGGCAGATAGCAGGCTAAAACCGTGACACACTCGATATCAGCCTGATAAAATCAATGGTGGCACAGTCCTGTTCGTGGCTGACTAACAATGTCCTGCTTTTAACCTGTGATTCCTTGATTTCTTTCACGTTTGAAGTCTAAATCTTCCCCTACAACATGTCACCAATGATATATATATATATATATATATATATATGTATAAAACAAAAGCTATCATAATCTGTGTGCATGTATGAATATGTGGAATACCATCATCTTCAACCCATCCCCCACCCTTTGATCGTGAGTCGACTTGCTGCTGAGGAACAGCATCAGAAGCATCTCTGCACAGAACAACACTAGGGAGAGTAAGTATTTTTTACCTGCCTCTCCATCTGCATTAAAATGTCTCATTAACAGAGCACCTCACCACGCAGGCACCAAACAAAACGGTGACACATATGGTCAATTTCCTCCACCACTCGTGAGGCTTCTCTGTGACAACTCGATGAAGAAACACTGCCATTGTAACCCGACTCTGAAGGCGAATGACTGCTTCCATCGATCCTCAAACACCAATTAGAAGCATCTTGATTAAATAACCCCACTGAGGAGCAGCTACACCCCAAACAGATGTGCGCAGATGATGCGATGAGGCCGGAGATTTAATGATGCGCGCGTTTGTGTTTGAACGGAGGGATATCGTTTCTATAGAGGGCACTATTGGCAGCCAGGCGTGGTCTACACAGATGCATCAGACTTACCAACAGCTGTGTGTTGACTACGAACTCTCTGGATCGACCAATATAACAGTGAACCAAAGCGGAGGAATCACCGGAGGGGCTCGTATATTCAGATCACGGCGAGTTACAAACAGCATGAGATTGTTACGGCTGATTAGATGGGAGCGTAACCTCCTCTGTATTGTCTCTGGCCCTGAGAAACTGAAGTGCTCACTAATGCTGACTCAGCTCTCAAAGCTGTGACCTGAAAAACTCAAGTTTAGTTGCTGCAAACTTTTCTATTGCCTCTTTCAACTTGATTACGTTGGCCACCTGGTCGACAAACAGACACAGCAACATAAGCATCTATTGGGTCTTTTCTACCTCAGTGAATTGAAGAAATACGTCCAATATTCACTCTCCTTGTTCAGTTCTCATCTCCATCAGTTCCTGAGAAAAATACCTGTTTTTTAGCTGCTAGATGTTCCCCTTTCTTCACCAATTAGTCACTGACTTTGTTTGCTTGTTGTTGGGTAACGGGCAGGCAGCAATTACTGTTATCAGAGCTTATTTTCTTAAAACAGCTACCTTCTGCTGCTGGAGACGAAGTGGATGCAAATGCTGAGACGGTAAATGTAAACACAACTAGAACCTGAGTGGCCTTTTTACCAATATAAATTAGAATATAGATGATTTCAACCATTCTTAACATGAAAAGTACTTGTTTGTGGAGGCCTAAGATAAGCTCCAGGGGAGGAAAACCTGAGGAAATATTATACTATTTTTCATTTTGTCTGGACAAATATTGTGGGCTACGTACAGATTTTCTCATAACAACTTTCCTATGTTGGTATCAATACAGTCTAAATGTCAAATATCACAATGCCTCCTATGCCTATTAAAATGTGCGTCCCTGTAACAGGGAAAGGTTCAGAATCTTTAAAAGCTTTTTTACACTGAAAGAGCTACTGGTCACTATAATTGCTCCTCTTCTCCATACTGGCGCTCCCTTTGTATTCCAACTTCTCCACAAATATTGGTCTAAATCCACAGCCCTCTGCCCATGCATTTTACAGTCCAGCCATAATATGAAGCTTTAGCAATTTTGCCCGCTCATGTGGATTTTTCCATGCTGGGAGTCAAGTGATGGTTTACTGAAAACATTTTGTCCTGGCAACAGCCCTGCATGTGACTACAAGGTCATATCGTTCATATCCACATGAGTGGCTCTGAACTTCATGTAGCATGTGAGCATACATGACATGTGAGGACTGTATGAAGACACAATTCATTACAATCTATGTGGAAACAAATATCAATGCATATACACAAATCAGACTGTGCTGCAGCAGAGAGGACTAAAACTAGCAGTGACTTACAATATTCATGAGCGTGAGTAGGTAGTTCTGCACATGCTCTTTGCCATGAAATCGAACCACCGAGTCGTCAACTCCCAGCAGGATTTCAATGTTGTAGTCGTCCTCTCCGGCATCTCGGCGGCGACGGCGGCGGACAGTGTCGTTGACCTGCCGGGCCACAGAGTCCAGGGTCCCGGGTACATCCAGCTCTGGTTCTACACAGAGATGAAAACAGAGGGGATATACAGTAAGTGCAAAATGTAACTTGTTTTAGTCATACTGGATATGGGTCATGTCAATCGGTATGTAATCACCTGACAAACTTAAATGTTCTTTTTTTTAAATTTTTTAAAGCAGTTGCCGTAGGGCTTTTATGTTGAAATGCTCACTGAGTAAATACACACCTTGATCCACTATTATATGAAAGATGCCAGTAAAGCGCAAAACACAGGAAGGTGTCGGAGGGTTAAATCCACATTAGAAGCGTGGAGGTACAGCTATTGGATTTCATAACACCTGAAGTGCTGAAATGATAACAATAATACTGACTTCAATTCAATTTATCTGTTTATTGGTTTACTTATTTATCAAGTAAACATGCCAGCTTCATTCTCTGGTTCCAGCTTCTCGGGACAGTTGGGCGTGGAGCATTTCTCTGTTATATGTGATTGTAATTTGAATATCTAACAAACAAATCAAGCACATGAAGATGACACTTCAGGTTCTATTAAACTGGGAAGGGAATTGTTTTCACAATTTTCTGTCAAAAACATAATTGACAGATTAAATGATAGTAAAAATAATTGTTTGTTGCGACTAAGCTAAACTAAACCTAACTAAATTTGAAAGTACACTTTACATGTAGCCATATAACACTTGCTCGTTTGCAAATACCTTTTTATTTTGTCTGCAAAATGAAGGCTCGACATTATCAGTTAATTCTATTAGTTGATTCCATCTGGAAACATTCAACACTTTATATTTGACTAACATGAACTTCATCAAAGATTATCAATCTTACATTTCTGAATGGATTTTTTCACTCAGTCAGAATGGCACAAAACCAATCATACAGTAGTTTACATCTCCGTCTTTCACTCTTTACTGTGCATTCACATCACTTCCCTGAGGCCAATCAGTGACAGAGTGTGGGTTTCGATTAACGTGCATCATACTGTAACACACACAGCTAATGACAGCTTGTTCAGTGCTGGCTGTAAATGAAGCCTCCGGGCCGCTGGCTTCGTCAGGTAAATGCTCAGAGAACCCTGAAGACTCTTGAGCTTGTTAGAAGCTGCTGAAAGCCCACGTTAAGGCTTGAAATCTCTCCAGCGAGCAAGGACAACAGGTCTGTGACACTGAGTATAAGCAGCTCACACACTGCTGAACTGCGATCAGGTCATTCAAACCACAATTCTATTTCTTTCCAAAAAAGCCAATGCGATTCACTGCTGGTAATGGGACTATAACACAAACAATCTACAGTTATTTTAAAGCTTTTTTTTTTTTTTAATTCATAGATTATCCTGTGCAGTTATATAACAGGGAAATCAGATTTGACTTCAGAGCAAGCCTCTGTCACCACTCGATATGAAACTGAAGGGAATTATCTGACTTGACAGTATTTGGTCCAGTCTGCTCGCTGGTACTGAATCGGACCATGAAATTGCTAGTACTTCCCTTTTTGATGGAACGGCCCACCAGTGCTTAATGCCCCCCTGATACTGCTTAGCTTTACAGTCTGAAGGCAGAGGCCGTCTCTGTCGAGCCGCTCAGTGAGCAGTGCTGATATTAAATCCTTCATCTGGTCCCATCGGTAATCCTGACGAAGGCAAACAACTACCACCCCGAGAGCTGATCGAGTGGCAACAGATATCCCTTACACTACGCTTTGATGCTTTGCAGTAGGAACCACTAGAGATTAGATTTTCCACTATAATGACTGAAAAAAAGAAAAAAAAATCCTTTGGGGTATCAACAGCTTTGTTGGTCATAAATACAGCCAGCAGGAGAGTTGCAGGTTCAAACCCCAGCGGGGAAAATCTTGGCAAGGAGTGAGACTGTTTTGCTCTGCTGAAGCTGCTGGCCAACAGTAAAGCTGTGATCATGCCCACAGTTTGTTTTGTTTGGTCTCAGCCACAACGGAAAACTGTATTTTTCATTTTTTATTAGTTTTGTGTGAGGGGAGTAATTTTAATCTCTTTGACATAATCTGAAATTGAAATGAAGCGTGAAGCCTCTGCGCTCTCCATGTTATCAAAAACAGAGTTTTTGGGCAGAGATTGTTCACTCCATCACTACAACATCATTTACACTGGTGTTATTATAAATATTAGGTAGACACACTATGTTTGTTGGTTTTATCTAAAGGCTATGAGCTAAAACGTTGCTAATGCACACAGTGGTATCTGTTTTGTATTGCAGCTTGGTGCAAACATTTCCCACTTTCAGAATTGAAAGTTTTTTCAGAATAAATTATACTGCTGACCCCTGGCTGTGTGTGTGTGGGGTGTGGTTCCTCTTGCATTTATCTGTGTCTGGCACGTCTTCATTCTGAACCTAAAACTGAACATAAACTCAAGGGAAGGGAGGTCATCTTCCATTTGGTAATGTCCATAAACCTCTGCCTGGAGTCTTCCAGCAAGACACAGGGCTGGCCTTGAACTTTAAAAAATCGGGTTCATGTAGGTTCACGCAGCCCATTTACAAACAAACCAGGGTTGGTAAACAAAGGTCACATGGACTCAAAAGCAGCTTGTGTATTAAAGACATTTTGGTAAGCCGTCATCCTGCCGTGTCAGAAAATTTGGCAGAGGGGTGAGTCAAAACAAAACTCGTTCCAGTGCCTTAAGCTAAACCTGACGGACGTGTCTATATACTGGAATTAACCTTCTCTGCTCTACAAACCATATATCAAATCTGACATTAAGAAACCATTCAAGCCCATTTAGTGATGCAGAACTTAGAAGAAGATAAAGATATAGACAGGAGTCTCAATGTCGTCTTTTGATGTTCTCACCTGAACAGTAACCAAGAACATTTTTAGTGTGAACTGTGAGTTCACTGAGAACCTCCTGAATATGTCTGCAGCTAAAGAAAGTTGAGGCAAATCACTCCTGAAAAAAAGTTTTCTTTCCCTGAATAAATAAATGATTAAAGCAAAAGAAAAAAAAAAAATCACAGCTTTTATATTTCATCAACACAGGGTGTAGATACTGAGCTGGCAAATACTTGGAAATCTCAAGCCATAAATAAAAGCACAGGCCATTTTTCATTTTTCCAGGGATGCTTAGGGCCGCAGACAGGGCCTGTGATTGAGTGGAGAGGGAGCTAAAATAAATAGTAAGAAATGGCTGCCACCTCAGCCATGGCCCAGCTCCTACAGTGTTGGGATTGTGGAGTGCATTCCTCCTCTCCGCCGCTCCCGTCATGACACAGGCATTCTTGTGCAGCGGCCCAGCTCCCCCCCGCCCCCCCCTCCTGAGTAAACAGGCTTTCTGAGGTCCCTACTTCAAACGCACAGGACTTCCCCTCAGCAGCGCTCCTTAAGATCGCTAGTGTGCTTCGGTCAGCGGCGAGCACCCCCTCCCACCCCCCACCTCCACAGCCCAGTCCCACGGGAGCCCCACCGTGCAACAGTAGCAGCAGCAGCCCAGGAGACTGGAGCGAGGGGCCCCCAGCCAGCTCCTGCCCACACGTGGCACTGTGCAGCAAGGTGGCAGCGAAGCCAGCCAGAGCCGCCGCAGGCTAAAAATGGCACAGAGGTAGGCGACAGGCAACTCGCCATCAGCCTAGAGTGGAAATCTACTGTGTCTGCTGTGACGGCATTAATATCCACACTGCACTGTTCACAGACGCTCACACATTCCGGCAAGCCCATTAATAAGGACACAGATATCCTGCCAGAATGACGTATTTATATATTGCAAAACCTGTGTGAAATCTGCAATTGTTTGTTTATATTCAAACGCATTAAAATATAGAACAAAGCTTCTCCACTGAGGATGTAGATCTATATGTTCCTAATCATAAATGTTAGTGCATGTGACAGAAAAAGAACACAGCGTCTTCATTCATGGAAAAATGCCAAACAAGTATCCAGGGTATTACGGCCACAATAAGCAGCATTTTTGCATTAAAATATGGGCTGTAATCCTTTTATCTGTTTCTGCTACAAAGAAACTGCTATGTGGGGCTGCAGGATTGGCCCACATAATGTACCTTGTGTATGAAATGATAGGGAAATGCACATTAAGATAGAGAGGACAGGAATTTGCATAAAAATTCACCTTGTGAGCTGAGTAAAGACTAGGACAAACAGATCAAGGGAGGTAGATTTTTTTTTTTTGCAGTTGCGGATAATTCATATCTGATGAGGTAACACAAGGCATTATTCTTTAGTTAATTAAGTTCTGAATGATAATTTGCCTGATGAACCTTTACTTTATCCTTGCCTTTCAGACAGAAAATGCAGGTTTAAGTCAATGTTGTCACACTCTTCAGAAACACTGCAACATGAGCAGGTGCAAGAAACACTGCTAGATTTCGAACACCATCTTCCCAGTGACTGAGAATGGGCTTAAAGTAAGAACTCACGAAACCTTGAAAGAGGCGATATCATGGGCGCCAGGAGCGCATGTTGGAGCATCACCCTGACCACAGCTGTTCAAAGGAGTCAATCTGAAAGGAGTTAAATGAATGAAACAAGACAGAAGACACCTCAACAAAAAGACCAAGAGACCCGGACAGACTAACAGGACATGTCACGAGGCTTGGCGACACGAAATAATGACAAAACAATTACTTTCAAAGCACACAATGCACTACAGTCTTAAGTGTCTTGGCTAAAAGAACACACAACATTGTCGTTCTTTGACTCCAGGTTTCAAATGGTACACTTGTTGTAAATGAGCAGTTCCCAGCCACAGGGCTACAGACCAGCACTGGACCAAGGAGGAACATTCAACGCCGGGGCGGGACGAAATTATATGATATGACAAAAAATGCTGAATAATAATTACACACATTTATGGTCTATTTGTGCTTTAAATACTTTGAACTTTGTGCAGTATGTCGAAGCTGCATATTTCCTCATCACTCCCTGTCACGCCCACAACAACAAAATACTGGTTTTGAACTAAAGTAGGTCACCAATCTGTCATCAGCAACTTAGCTACTGGATCTGTATGTGCCACTCTCCTGTTCCAAACTACCTGAACAACAACAGTAAAAAACAAAACCAAATGTTGTTTGAGAGTTTCCTGGGAGAAGGTAGGAAAAGAGGCCTAATGATTACTTCAGTCTTGACAAACCCCCTGCCCAGAGGCTGGTCCATATAAATATTGTCAATATAAAAATGGTGGGTGTCCTTTGTAAATAACATCCTGTCTTGCCCTCAATCATTCCCGTGTCAAAACATCCAGAGAAGAAGCTGTAATGCTTTAGGGTGCTGAACTGATATATTGGGGGGTTAATTAAAAGCTGTAGATATAGAGCAAAATATGATGCAAAGCTAGTCAACACACATTTTCCAACAGGGGGGGGTGGGGGTTGCAGAGGAGTTGTTTTGTGCTTTAAAGACAATGGGAAGTCAGTCCATTGATTTGACTCGCTTATCAACAGAGGCTGAAGCAATCACTGTCATACAAAATTCATGAAGGTACTTAAGGCAATTAATTAAACCCTTAGCGGGCCCCAGAGTGACGCTCGCATTATAACTTCAGTAGACCTGTAGACCAGGTTCCTTCATTAATGGCTATAACAAGATAACGCTCCATGGGAAGAAGCACGCACCTATCAACCACAGGCAGCTGACATTAATGTCTCCTCGGTCAGCTTTAATACTGGGACGCTTCACTTGTTTTAATTATTGCAGCAATGTGTGGCATCTGTTTGCAGGGACGAACATGATGCTGATCAGGGGTTTCCTTTTCCTTTTTGGTCACTGAGCACATAGGCCACAGGCTATTTCTTTTTCTGAAACACCAAACGGCCTGATGCATGTCTTCTATTAGTCTAGACCGAGAAAGCAATGTGTGACCAAAGGCATTAATACAACAATTCTTTCTTGGTTGACATCTCGTTTTACAGTAGTCATGAATGATGTTTGTTATTCGGTTTCTGCACCATTTCTTTCTGTTTGGAGCTAAATATGGGTTTCACTGAGGAATGGGTCAGTGAACAATGGCCTGAAATCAGGTGCCCTATTTCAAGACCACAAATTCCACCTCAACACTGAAGAGAAAGCAAAGTCGCCATCCTCTCAAGCTTTATCATTTTGGCAGTGCGGCGGTGTTCTGAAGCTGCAGTTGATTTAGTGCTGGCGATTTACTTGTCATGTAAGGGAATTTTTGACTCCCCTGGGGGACATAAAACCAAGCGTAATTACACTGGATTTTATGACTGAGGTAATATTGTTTTAGCCTTTTTCTTCCCTCTGCCTCAATAGAGTTGAAAATGAGCGGTGACAGCAGCAACAACAGCAGCCTAATTACCAGCAGTGCACCACAACAGGAGAAAAAGATGCTGGCCGAGGCATTTCACATCGTGGAGACGCCACGCAGGTTTGTGGTTCTGAGCTGAAGGGGTGGTGGAGGTTTTAAAAGGTACGTGTGTGTCTATGTGCATTCTCTGTGGCCCACCCGAAGCTTCTGAATCACTGTTAACAGGCTCATGGGGAGTTTTAGGCATAAAATTGAAGCCAACACTCCTGCTCCCACTGGGCCTTATATTAAAGCATTACTAATGATTTCTAAGTCTTGGCTGCGTTGCCTAAGAAAATAAACTTGGAGTTTTTCACTGCAAAAGCAAAGGGTCATATATGATAGAAAAGTTTCTGTCACAGATGCTTTTACACACATTTATTCGAAGTGTGAGAATGATGCGCTTTGTCACAAAGTACTGTCTGACAGAAAGTGGATTAAAACCAATTAGTATACCATGTATAAAGGTTCATACTAGTATTTAGACACAATAGAGACCCAAGACTTAAATCAAGTCTTAAAATCAAGTATAAAGAGTGGATCAAAGTACCATTGGCATCATTAGCCAAAAGCACAAAAACACAAACAAGAAACAGTAGGAATAGATATCTGATTAAATTGCTGTATGATGCAGTCTGAAAAAGTTTCTGTCCAAGAGAAGATTGTTTAGGGGCAAATATGCTGCTCTAATGACTACATGGTAACACTTAGAAACTCACAGGGAATTATCACCTGACTCTGCAGTTCCCCTGAACGCTACGCTCATTATTTTGGTTTTACAGCCCACAACTGTACTTTTTCATTCACTTTTACTGCTTTCATCAACATTTTTCAGCTGCAGCAGGCAGGTGTTTTCAGTGAAAAAGCTTGAATAAACTGAGTGCACGCTACCTGCCAAGCAGGCAAACAAAGTTAGCTACACAGTGCAGCATTTAGCAGCTAAAGAAACAGATATTTCCCTCAAGGGTTGGTACAAACTAAAACAGAGATAGAAGGAGAGTGAATATTGGACTTACACTTGTCAAGTGACCAGAAACACGACTCCAAACAAATGCTACACGTAGCTCTTTGTCTGCCGGATTTAGCTGTTTCCTAACAAGCTCACCATAATAATGTTTTCAGGTGATAAGATGAGTTCAGGGCTGGCTGCAGTGGCCCCAGGTGGACAAAATAATACTAATGGAAACACCACACAGGTTTTCAACATCAAAGTCAATGTCTGTCGCCGAAGTCAAAGCCACCTCCAAGAGCTGTTCTCGTATCCTGCTGGAGCAAAGTCCTTGTAGCCATGCCACTTTGTTCGGGAAAAATGTTTTAGTATGAACATCTCCACAGGAGCAGGCGAAAAAAAATAACATGAAAAGGTAAAAATATAACACTTCTGACATTAAACATATACTAGAGCATAAAAGCCATCGTGGTTATGCCTGTAGGATACTGGGTGCTGGAAACTAATCTCATGGTTGCTACTCGTCACAGCGGAGAGCCAACCTACCTAAAATTGAAGGTGTTTCTGGGTTCCTGTGGAGGAATGCATGCTGAAAAAAAACATAGAATAGGGGATGCTCGTTCATTTTTAGAAAGCAGTACTGGACCTCAGCTTTGATATGTCATACAATGCTTCTGAAAGAAATTTCCGTGTTAAATTACCATTATTATTTTTGGTATAGTTAGTGCTGCAAAGATCTTTTTCATAATACTTGCTCAGAAATTATGTAGAAAACCTTTCATTGTCATTGACTTGACGGTCTCTCGATAGTTACTCCAGTGCAGGTGTACACTGCATTTCCACACCAGGACCAACAGTAACACGTCAGCGACGTTAGCATGCTTGATCAATATATCATATGATAATATAACTGCTGCACGTTCAAACCAATTACCAGTCAATAACAAGTGATTAATGTGATGATATTGAAAAACTGTCTGAAACTGAGTGTTTAATGTGATAAAAGTCTCATCAGGATGCTGATGGCGGCTGGTACTCATTCATCAAATGGCAGCGCTGGTCACTCACTTCTCTTTAATTTAGCATCTTCGGACCAAGCAATCAGTCTAAGTTAAAGGATTTTTTATTTTTTCATATTAATCTTTTAATGTTTATGTAAATACAGAGAAAGAGTGTCAAAGTGTATTTATCTGAAATATCACAAAATACTGTGATCGCAAGCCAGTATCCAAACACATGCCAAACTATAATCACATTAAGACATTAAGTTTTTGGACAAGTTGTTTTCTATCGTCTTTTGACTGATTAAGGCTCTGAATCAAAGCTCCAAGCTTTCTGAATATCAACTGACTCATGTCTGTAGCACTGAGTATGACGAATTCTCAAGATCTGAAGGTTTGTCCTGAAGGTTAACTTCATGTTTGTTTAGATATTTCTAGTTTTAAATCAGTCTTTTGTTAATGTTTTTACATTATATTTAGGCAAGACTCTGTTATAGTTGTTTGTGTTAAGGCAACATTAAACCGAAATGCATTCGAAAGCATCTGGTCATGGTGTACACCTTTGGTCTTTGGTGTACATGTACATCTTTGGTGTACATCCTGTTGTGTTAAAAGGACTTGGGTTAAACAATTTTCACATTATTGATAGATAAATGTTCAAAAGTCATGTAATTTTACTGGTCAGGATTTAGAAGGATGGAGGTCTTGACCTAGACTTCGGACTTTTGACTTGCCCCATAACACTTAAAAACCAGTCACAACAAGGAAAATGTTCTTTGGGCAGTCTTGGATAAAACACACAGGAAAAGCATATCACAGTTCTTTATTTACATTGGCCGTAATTGTTTAAAACATTTAAAACCATTACACCTCTTCTATTAGTTTGGCCCAAGAAAGAAGTGTTTTGTTTGTTGTGACTTGTCTTTTCAAATTCAAAAGCACCTTAAATATAATCTGATGTGAAAGTGATTGAGCATTTAGCCGCTACATCATGTTTACAGGCAAAACGCTGCTCAAGTTGGAATCAGAATTAAGAGACGCTGCACAGAAGTACTTTTGTTAGTGGGGTACACTAAATAAATGTTGGTTTTTTTAAATCATTTATGTTCATGTATGGGTTAAACAAACAGTGACCTAGTGAGCAATAGATTGTTTGGTTGGCATATTTTTTACTTGGACAGAGCAAGACTAGCTGTTTCCTTCTGCCTCCAATCTTCTCAACCTCTGAAATTAAAAAGTTAAATTATTCCTTTAACTTGAACCTGTTTACACTCACACAAATTCTAAGCATTTCTCTGTTACAAACTGATCTAAATCTGTTGTTGTGTTGTAGCTGTTGAGTAACAGAATATCAAACTTGTGTGGAGTGTTTTTGTGTGTGTTAAGAGGGAGAGAGAGAGAGAGAGAGAGAGAGAGAGAGAGCCCTGAAGCAGACAACGATAGGCCTTGTTGGGGTCGGTCAGTTACAACATGCAGCAAAACTTAGGTTTCATTCATGGTAGGGTGCGAACTGCCTTTTTGGAAGAAATGCTCACTGTATTTCCTTTCAGGGAGTTCAATATATTTTGGTGACCTGCATCCGTTTTTTTTTTCTCTCTTTCTCTCAAAGAACAAACAACCCAATGTCATCGTTGAAAGGTCAAGTGACAAACTGTTTCCACTCTCTCCCTGCCCAACACAACTAATTAAATACTGAAATGTAAGAACCTGAAATACTGAGATGTGAATGGAGCCTATTTTTACCTCCAAGGATGTTTTTGGTCCCGTTTGTTCCTCAGTTGGCAGGAAATGTTAAAAACTACAAATTGCAATAAAATTTTGTGGAGTGTTAGGTCACGGACCAGGGAACTGTGATTTGATTTTTTGGCTGGACTGGCCACAGTGCATTGATCCATCTCTTTCCTATGTACAATGAATTATAACAAAATATTTAAACCTGGACAGAAAATCACGCAAAGGCTAAAAAGTCGATAGAAAATACATGAAGTCAGTACAAACCCTGCCACTAACCTATGACAAACAACCCAGGAAAGCAGCGTTTGAGACATTTGCAAACAACACTTAATCACAAGATGAGCAGTGGGCTATTGCTTTGATGTGCATGGTGTAATTTACATGTCGGTAGTGTTATTGCAGCTCTCAGATTCTTACACAATGCAAAGACATCTGAGTCAGGCAATGAAAGCTTAAGTGTTGCAAAACTTGGGAATGGTAAACTAACAAAACTATTTTTTTTAGTGTCCCATAAACAGATGCAATCTGTCTCTTTTCTGTTTCTGGTATTGCTCTATAAAGGGCAGAGTGGATGTAGTATCACAACAAGCAACAAGAATGTGAAGTATTTGGCTCTCCTTAGCAGGCAAACTGGATGGAAAGAAGAAAGAGATGCTCATGAGCCTCTTCCAGCTGCCATGTGACTTTTGGAAAGCAACTGGATGATTCACAGCGAGTCAGAGGAGAGAACACAACTGAGCGTTTTTTTCGATTCAAAATATTGCTCAATGCTCCCAAGGTCTTTTCCATCCTGCTTCCAGATCCTTGGCTTGGGCTGGAGGAGCTAATTATCACCAGGTTTCAAATGGAAAGAACTCATCAGATGTGTTCAGGGTTCATACTTCTGAAGACGTAAGGCAATGTGGAAAATATCTTCCCAATCTGCTGGTTCATCATGCAAACAGGGAAA